>NW_027287372.1:600000-850353 GCF_022747635.1 Hetaerina americana | reverse complement strand
TGTTTTTTCTTGTTTCTTCTTCTTCGGTGGCCTGGCGGAGGTTTTGCGGGTTTCCCTCCGCCCGTGGGTGAATACCGGGCCAATACCGCTCCCGCAGAAAATATATCAAAGGTTTTCCGCAACCGCTACCACCTTTGTAGCCTTTTCTTATTTATTTCTTTCCGCCCCGAAGAGGAGTTTCATCCTATAACGGGGTTTCCGTATTGTTTTTATTATGTTTCAATGTTATATTTTATTCACTCTTGTATACTGTTCTTTACGGAAATAAAAAAAAACGGCTTTTTACAGATCGCAGAAATGGCACGTACGAAGCAGACAGCCCGCAAGTCCACCGGAGGAAAGGCCCCGAGGAAGCAGCTGGCCACCAAGGCCGCTCGCAAGAGCGCGCCGGCGACGGGAGGCGTCAAGAAGCCCCACAGGTACCGCCCCGGTACCGTGGCCCTTCGTGAGATCAGGAGATACCAGAAGAGCACGGAGCTCCTCATCCGCAAGCTGCCCTTCCAGCGCCTGGTGCGTGAGATCGCCCAGGACTTCAAGACCGATCTTCGGTTCCAGAGCTCCGCCGTCATGGCTCTCCAGGAGGCCAGCGAGGCTTACCTAGTGGGTCTCTTTGAGGACACCAACCTCTGCGCCATCCACGCTAAGCGTGTGACCATCATGCCCAAGGACATCCAGCTGGCCCGCCGTATCCGCGGAGAGCGAGCTTAGAAAGCTACTTTCGGCCGAAAAACAAAGGTCCTTTTCAGGACCAGTACATACTTAAAAGTTTGAATTTAGCACGATCGCACAATAATTGACGACGATGTAAATCCATTGGAATGATGGACGACATGAAATTTCCTTTGCGCATGGCAAGTGCGTTGGCACGGCCACGCATGAAATGAGATGAAATAAAAGTTCGTGCGAAAACTTACCCGACGCGCTTTACGAAAAGAAAACAATACTCCGTGACGTGTTGTTCATTTTACACGTTCTATGAATGTTATTCTTAATTTTTTTTTTTTCGTCCGTCCATGTCGCATCATCAATTTTAAATAGGACCGTTGTTTTTGCATGGCATTAATCATGATAAATGTTAACTTTGGGCGTGCTCGGTGGCGTGGGCATTGAGTGGCAAGCATCTTTGGAAGACATGATGGTCCTAAAAAGGACCGAGATTGGACGCTGTCTGCTGTCCTAGGTGCGCCGGTGGCGAAGCAGTGATGGTTCACTTCTTTTTCTGGGCGGCGGAAGGTTTCTTGGCGGCGGGCTTGGCCTTGGTGGGCGTCTTCTTGGGCTTGGGGGTCTTGGGTTTGGTGGCCGCCTTTTTCGCCTTCGACGGGGACTTTGCCGCCTTGGCGGCGGGTTTCCCAGCCGCCGGCTTCTTCTTTGGCTTGTCCGCCGCCTTCTTCGCCTTCTTGGCTGGTGGCGCGGACTTGCTTCGCTCCTTGGGCGCGGACCTCTTGGTGCCACTGGACGCCTTCTCGGAGGACTTCTTGGCTCCGACCGCTTTCGGTTTCTTTACTCCCGTCTTCTTGACGACCTTTTTCGCCTTGGTCGTCCCGCTGGCTGCCGCGGGTGCGGCCTTCTTGCTGTGGCTCAGCTTGAAGGAACCTGAGGCGCCCTTTCCCTTGGTCTGGACGAGAGTTCCGGCGGTGACGGCCGCCTTGAGGTACTTCTTGATGAAAGGCGAGAGCCTCTCGGCGTCCACTTTGTAGCTGGCTGCGATGTACTTCTTGATGGCTTGAAGGGAAGAGCCACCGCGCTCCTTGAGGCCCTTGACTGCGTTGTTAACCATCTCGGAAGTGGGCGGGTGCGACGGCTTTGCGCGAGCCTTCTTGGCTGCTCCGCCCTTGCTGGCCTTCTTGGAAGCCGCGGAGGTTCCTGAAGAAGGCAGGGGTTTTACTGCGACGGTGCCCGAAGGCTGGGCTGCCGGTGGTGCGGCTGCCGCTGCTCCAGATGCTGCGTCTGCCATGTTATCGGCTGCTGCGTGATGATAGAAAGAGAAAATTACCAAGACAGGATTTCATACGAAAGTCCACCTTGCTATCGTACCATTTCGGAGCAAAATACGATCTCTTCCTCTCGCCTCCGGTGCGCTTCTCGGATTGTTTGTACTCCACTCCTCCTCCGACTTTCGCGTTTCGGAGAGTGTCGGGGGCGCGTAACGAGGGCGCCTTGCGCCGCGGCGCCCGTCAGGGTTCCACCCTGTCGGCCGTGGCGGCGCCAGGCGTTTGGCGAGCCCAGTTCGTGTGCAGCGGGTCGTCAAAATACGGGTTGTCGTCCTGTCGAAGGCGTACCCGGGAATAAACGTTGCGCACGTTTCTACCGGGGTCGATTCCTCGAGATCCGAGGTAACGTACGTTCGAGGCCATCCTTCACCTGGTATTGGACGCGCTCGCGACCCGGTGGGCCGCGCGCCGGCCGCGGAAAGCGGCCCCGAGAAGACGGTCCCTTCGGACGCCTTCCCCCTGACTCGGCGCCTGTCAAACCTTCCTCCTGTTCCTCCCCGGTGCCTGTCCCGTAAGCGGACGTTTATGCATTTTTCGACGACTCGGGGGCGTCGCGACGCACCCACCTCCCGCGCCCGTGGGAAAGGATTATCGAGTCGCAAATGGAGACGGAGTCACCCGTTAAGCGCACGCCTTACGACGCGTCCGCGTGGGCTTCGAAATGGTTGCATGGGGTGGCCGAAGGGGAAAAAGAAATGAACTGTACGCACGCGAATGGGACGTCAAAGTTCACGTACAACAAAGTCGAGGATGGCGCCGAATTATGCTTTAGCCCCGTGAGCGGGCGGGAAAAACAATGTAGTAGCCGAGGGCGCGCAGTGGCGACCCGGCCGTGACGAGTTTCCAACGGCTTCGGACGTCGGTACCTCGTTGCGGGATGATGAATTTGTAGCAACCGGCATGTCATCGGAAACGAAATGATACTTCATCACGGGAAAACTCTTATTGTCGTTGAAACGGCGCCACATCCACGTTTCCGCGGATGTCTACCCTAGTTTCCTTGCACGTCTTTCGAAGAGGAGAGTCGTCTGCCGTCGACTTGTTATCGCGTTCATTTCTTTTATTACAAAGAAACACCTTCCTTCCCTGTGCGATGCGTTGGATGTGCTTTTCTCCACGGTGCCGTCAAGTTACGGAATACACCCCTACGACCTTAAAAAAAATCCCTCCCACACACACGCTGTATGTCACGTTAAATGACCCTGTGTGATGGGATACCTCGGGGACGTAGTCAACGTGAAAGCGACTCCTTGAAAACCAGGCTCTCGTAAGCGTACGTAATTCGTGTCGGCAACTTCGCTCGGTGCACATCCCCCGCCGTACGTCTTATTCACGGAAACTGCGAAAATAGGGCGCATCGCGGGATTGTATGCGCGATCATTACGATGGGAAACAGGCGTCTCGCGCCTTACTTCACCTAACTGGGTGTCTCACCTTAAGCGATCGTTTTACACGTATCAAATGGCATGGCATTTACCGTTACAACTGTGGGTTAAGTGATGGAGAGGTGACCGCTGTCGATAACTAATTTTGCGTACGGAAAAAAAAGAAAGAGCAATTGCAATCGCCATAAGCAAATAGGACAGATGCGTTTAACTCGATAATATCCACATCCCTTTCGTCGTAGTTGCGGAGCTATGACGGCTTGTATTCGTGTCTCAATATTTTTCAGTTGCTTCCAACCTAATTTCACATCGTTTCCACTTCTTTCCAATCGACATAATGTGTGTCCCTCCATGCCGTTGGAATAATATCTTTCATTAGAGCAATGGTCGACTTTTCCTTATAACTTTCGAGGGTCGGGATAGTGATTGACGGATGAGGTAGAGTGAATAGCCCTTACCTGGAAAACATTCCTGTGAATAAATAAAAAAAAAACGTGGGAAAAAGCCGTCGGGGCGTGATGCGGCGTTCAATAGTGATGACAGATTATACTATCTGGCGTAGGAAAGACTTGAATACGATTTTTCCTGGGATCGTAATCAGGGATCCAGGCTGGTTTCCAGTGCTTGCGGGTTGGGGGGACTAGGGGCGGAATTAACAGCCGGAACCGTTCATTCCTCTACGACCTCTCTTTCGTGGAACTCGTATCACCGTCGACAGTTCACGGAACATCATTTCTCGGTTCTGTCTCGAAGAAGCCCCTGTGTTAATTCAATTACTCAGTATCTACTTCGTTCTGCATTACTTAATCAATACATGTGGACCCATCAAATATTTCATCCCCGTTCATTGTTGATTCCTTGAGGTTCCTAGCGATGCGGAAGCAACTTTATCGTCACGAGTAATAAAAGAACGATGATTAACAATTTTAAGCTGTCTGGTACCTAGCACATCACCATAAAAGATACGAAATAAGCATTCCAGTGAACAGGAAAACAAATAGTCGTCTTTTCCCCGGCCAATCTGGGATCATTGCAATGTGAAGCGAAAGTCAATCGGGAGTAAAGAGGATTCAATCCACTCGCGATGAAGTAGACGACTGAAGGTTGCGTAGGTCTATGTGCACGTTCGTGTGTGTTAGTTTCTAGTGTTCATATGTAAATGACAGTTGTGTCAATGGGGGAACGTTATTCGAAAGTAACACTAGTTGACTCGAATTTAATCATTCTTATTACCAGTAGTTGCATTGCAAAATTTGACATTATCACGGCAGGAGGTAGGTATTTTGGTGATGACTGTCATAAATGTTCGCTAATGGAGGATGTTTGTCATCCATTCCGAGATTTTGAAAAAAAACTGTCTCCGTTTACATATCGCTGCGTACCCGAGATATTTTACTAATTTGGTACTCTGTGTGGATGAATTTATTAACAGATGTCATAAGGGTGATTTCAACTACACAAATTTGACAAAGTTCGATGTTAAGTATTAACGCCTCGCTGTGACTGGTATGACATTACATGATATCCCGGTGATTAAGCATCACCACAACTGCTAAGGTAATTAATCGTCATGGTGTATATCATGAGTCTTAAAATCACACGATCGTTATGAAATGTACACCGCTTCACGGCTCGTCGGCATTTTCTCCCGTCCGTAGTTAAGTTGTATGTTACTAAGTTGCCTAGGCAAGGACGTTATTCCATTCCCGGCCACTGTTACTAGGTGAATCTGATTAAATATCGCTTCACGAATCACTATTGTCCTCAAAGCCGAGCGTCCTTCGGTTAACGCCACTGCGGGAAATCGGTTGTCGAATACGGTGATGTGACGATCTCGTGTACCAAGTGTCAAATTACGGCCGGGGTGGATTCTTCAATGGGGCTAATGCGGTAAAGATTTTCACCAAATTTGCAGAAAGTAGAAATGCTAAAAGGACGGACAGGTAGGCACATGCGGCAACCTTTTTCGTCAGAAATGCACTCGGAAAGAAAGCAGTTGTAGGAAGAGTTGCCTTAATGAAAACGTTATGCAATCATCTCATAAATGATTATACCGGCCGCTAATTTTAAAGATTCTTCTTTCACGTCAAACTTCGACCTCTTTTCCCTAGATTTCATTTTCCTAATCCCGCAAAGAAATAAACAACATTAACGTGTGCCTTCCATCCCTTGTGTATCAACGTAATAAAATTAGCGGGTAAGTTGGGACTGGGACCATTTAACTTTTGCCTAGAGAAACATTTTCTGTTCTGTGGCGTGACAAGACAAGTAAAGATTTCTTGAAAGGTTAATTTCGTTCAAAGGAAGGGAATGAGCCGTCTCGCACCGGGAAAACCTTCGTGTCCCGCGGAAGGGACCCCGGTGCAAAACTATATCAAGAATCGGTCATTTGGAGGCATGGTGATCAAAGAACTGGTGTACTTCTCACGTCTGTCTCGATGCATTTGTAATCAATTGCTGTTAAATCGTTGCAGTATCGCAAAATTATAGCGGAAAAGGATGAAAAATCATTCATTCGACGTTGAAATACTTGGGGGATTCGTTCAGAGGAGGTTTATCAACATTGTTTCAGCGAGATGCCGATTTTCCAAGAAGGAAACCCGGTGCCCATTATATAAATTGTTATTTGTGCGAATGATGCTGATTCCATATGCTGTGAACGACGATGCATTCCGTAGAAATAGTTTCTGGGAATTGATTGATTGGATAGAATTAGCACAATGGAAAATCCACGGAAGCGCTCACTGCCCGCCATTTTGTTTATTGCGACGCCTGCTCGTCACGACTTGGTGAATGTACAAGGAACGCTGTTGCCCAGCTGCGTTCTATGCTTGCGAGGGTCATGGTTTCCACAGAAATTTCTTCCTCGTGCGGAATGCCACGTGGGTCATTGCGACAGCCCTTTTCTGGTTAACGTAGAAACTTGGGGCGAGGACGGGTCGCATTACCTGCCTGCCTCCTCGCGTTGAACCCCCGAGGAGTTTTACGACGCAGCGGATGGGACGGGAGGTTAAGCGGAATTAGCCTTCGCGGAAAAACGGCCGCGTGGGAAGGGCATGTGGGAACCTGTCATTTACTGCCCCTGGAAGTGAAGCAGGAGCAACGTGACCACAAGCGTACCAGTTTCGGAGGGACGCCGTGAATCCATATTATTTTTGACGGAGGGAGACATGTAAGTCAAGGCTTACGTCTGAGAAACGAGCATAGCAGGTCAGTGGTTTGAAAAGTACTGGGTGAAAGGGAAGTAATCATGGGAATATAATATTTTTTCCTTAATATCTCGACGGTCATTTTCATCAAATGCAGACGCATAGCAGTAGAAAATATATTTGAGTAGGAGGTTAGAAATTCGTCCATCTTTTATTGTCATAAGTTTCTCCTTTACATTTACTCTATTTTTTCGTGAACCGCGCGCGTGCACACCAGGTAAGTAGTTGGTGAATCGGAGGAAAGCGTGGGACTCTTTACGTTTATTTATGTACGTCCTTTGCGGCCGAGTATTGACGATTGCCCATCGCAGTCGGGTATTTGAAAACTGAAGATTATTTCATGGCCCTTAGAAGGGCCGTTAGGATGCATCAAAGCAATCCCGTCGAGGAATTTACTTTGAGCTGGTGTACTTGGTGACGGCCTTGGTCCCCTCGGAGACGGCGTGCTTGGCCAGCTCACCGGGAAGCAAGAGCCTGACGGCGGTCTGCACCTCCCGGCTGGTGATGGTGGAGCGCTTGTTGTAGTGAGCCAGGCGAGAAGCTTCGGCGGCGATTCTCTCGAAAATGTCGTTGACGAAGCTGTTCATGATGCTCATGGCCTTGCTGGAGATTCCGGTGTCGGGGTGCACCTGCTTCAGCACTTTGTAGATGTAGATTGCGTAGCTCTCCTTCCTCCTGCGCTTCTTCTTCTTGTCTCCCTTGGAGATGTTCTTCTGGGCCTTGCCCGCTTTCTTCGCAGCCTTTCCGCTCGTCTTGGGTGGCATGGTGATCACGTTCGGCGAACGGGGTCGATTTCAGTATTTTTGCCTAACATCAGTCGCCTGCTTATGTACCCCTGGTCCGTTCCGTGAGCCGAATCTCCTCGACGACCAATCACGTAAAAGCATGATGTGGCGTCGCTCGGACGGCGGCAGCCTATATAAATGCGCCCAGGAGTCGGACAGCGATTAGACAGCACTACCAGATAAAGAAGCATTCAGCCATGTCCGGACGAGGAAAGGGAGGAAAAGTGAAGGGGAAGTCCAAGTCCCGCTCCAGCAGGGCCGGTCTTCAGTTTCCGGTCGGTCGTATCCACCGTCTGCTCCGCAAGGGGAACTATGCCGAGCGTGTTGGTGCCGGTGCCCCAGTCTACTTGGCCGCCGTCATGGAGTACCTGGCCGCGGAAGTCCTCGAGTTGGCCGGTAACGCTGCCAGGGACAACAAGAAGACGAGAATCATCCCTCGTCACTTGCAGTTGGCCATCCGCAACGACGAGGAGTTGAATAAGCTCCTGTCGGGCGTTACCATCGCTCAGGGAGGTGTCCTTCCGAACATCCAGGCGGTGCTCCTGCCCAAGAAGACTGAGAAGAAGGCATAAGCATCACGCTGTGCGCATAAAAGGTCCTTTTCAGGACCAGAACATACTAGAGAGATGTACGCGATAAATGTCATGTGAAAAAAAAAATAATAACAATAAACGTGATAAGCATAGGGACTGAAAAGTGGAGCTATAATTGGGCTAAGGTAAACGATGGGAAATACAGCGTATAAAAAGTGAAAGCGTTCGCTGAAATGCAACGAAGAATGATTGAAGGTGACACTGATTCGTTTACGATGTATTTCATAGTCTGTCATAAAATTTCACCTGCAATCTGCCGCTCATTTCTTGTTAACATGCATGGTTGCAACGGCGCGATATACATTGTCGCCAGTCCGTTGCCACGTGCTAATTCATGTACGGTTGCAACGGCGCGATTTACATTGTCGCCAGTCCGTTGCCACGTGCTTATTCCGATTCGCTGACAATGTCTTTTACGTCGGTAATGGCTCATACAATTTCAACTCTATTATCACCGCCATTTTTTTTCCGGTGCGTTCGAACAGGTCTTACTTTACTATTTATCGCCGTCACACACGCTATGGCGAATAGGGAATAATTTTTCGTTCCGTTATGGCAAAGGATTGGCTCCATCTCTGAACATTGTATTGGTCCTTAGAAGGACCTTTTTTATCGACGTACGCCGGGTGTCGGATGGCGATCCCGTCGCGTCGTGTCTAACCGCCAAACCCGTAGAGAGTGCGGCCCTGTCTCTTGAGTGCGTACACGACGTCCATGGCTGTGACGGTCTTCCTCTTGGCGTGTTCGGTGTAGGTGACGGCGTCACGAATAACGTTCTCAAGGAACACCTTGAGCACACCGCGCGTCTCCTCGTAGATGAGTCCGGAGATACGCTTCACTCCACCTCGGCGGGCGAGACGGCGGATGGCCGGCTTGGTGATGCCCTGGATGTTATCGCGGAGAACTTTGCGATGACGTTTGGCTCCTCCCTTTCCCAGGCCTTTTCCTCCCTTGCCGCGTCCAGTCATCTCTGTAGTCTGCTCGTAGTAAGGGCTGCTGTCTGATGACCTGAAATGCACCTTCGCCGGTATTTATAAACGTCGCCGCCGCGGCGATGACGTACCCGACCTCTCCACCAATCAGCGTCGCCCGTACTATCTGGCGCCATTCTCGGAAGTGCTTAAAAGACGGCGTTGACCCGGCTTTTTACAGATCGCAGAAATGGCACGTACGAAGCAGACAGCCCGCAAGTCCACCGGAGGAAAGGCCCCGAGGAAGCAGCTGGCCACCAAGGCCGCTCGCAAGAGCGCGCCGGCGACGGGAGGCGTCAAGAAGCCCCACAGGTACCGCCCCGGTACCGTGGCCCTTCGTGAGATCAGGAGATACCAGAAGAGCACGGAGCTCCTCATCCGCAAGCTGCCCTTCCAGCGCCTGGTGCGTGAGATCGCCCAGGACTTCAAGACCGATCTTCGGTTCCAGAGCTCCGCCGTCATGGCTCTCCAGGAGGCCAGCGAGGCTTACCTAGTGGGTCTCTTTGAGGACACCAACCTCTGCGCCATCCACGCTAAGCGTGTGACCATCATGCCCAAGGACATCCAGCTGGCCCGCCGTATCCGCGGAGAGCGAGCTTAGAAAGCTACTTTCGGCCGAAAAACAAAGGTCCTTTTCAGGACCAGTACATACTTAAAAGTTTGAATTTAGCACGATCGCACAATAATTGACGACGATGTAAATCCATTGGAATGATGGACGACATGAAATTTCCTTTGCGCATGGCAAGTGCGTTGGCACGGCCACGCATGAAATGAGATGAAATAAAAGTTCGTGCGAAAACTTACCCGACGCGCTTTACGAAAAGAAAACAATACTCCGTGACGTGTTGTTCATTTTACACGTTCTATGAATGTTATTCTTAATTTTTTTTTTTTCGTCCGTCCATGTCGCATCATCAATTTTAAATAGGACCGTTGTTTTTGCATGGCATTAATCATGATAAATGTTAACTTTGGGCGTGCTCGGTGGCGTGGGCATTGAGTGGCAAGCATCTTTGGAAGACATGATGGTCCTAAAAAGGACCGAGATTGGACGCTGTCTGCTGTCCTAGGTGCGCCGGTGGCGAAGCAGTGATGGTTCACTTCTTTTTCTGGGCGGCGGAAGGTTTCTTGGCGGCGGGCTTGGCCTTGGTGGGCGTCTTCTTGGGCTTGGGGGTCTTGGGTTTGGTGGCCGCCTTTTTCGCCTTCGACGGGGACTTTGCCGCCTTGGCGGCGGGTTTCCCAGCCGCCGGCTTCTTCTTTGGCTTGTCCGCCGCCTTCTTCGCCTTCTTGGCTGGTGGCGCGGACTTGCTTCGCTCCTTGGGCGCGGACCTCTTGGTGCCACTGGACGCCTTCTCGGAGGACTTCTTGGCTCCGACCGCTTTCGGTTTCTTTACTCCCGTCTTCTTGACGACCTTTTTCGCCTTGGTCGTCCCGCTGGCTGCCGCGGGTGCGGCCTTCTTGCTGTGGCTCAGCTTGAAGGAACCTGAGGCGCCCTTTCCCTTGGTCTGGACGAGAGTTCCGGCGGTGACGGCCGCCTTGAGGTACTTCTTGATGAAAGGCGAGAGCCTCTCGGCGTCCACTTTGTAGCTGGCTGCGATGTACTTCTTGATGGCTTGAAGGGAAGAGCCACCGCGCTCCTTGAGGCCCTTGACTGCGTTGTTAACCATCTCGGAAGTGGGCGGGTGCGACGGCTTTGCGCGAGCCTTCTTGGCTGCTCCGCCCTTGCTGGCCTTCTTGGAAGCCGCGGAGGTTCCTGAAGAAGGCAGGGGTTTTACTGCGACGGTGCCCGAAGGCTGGGCTGCCGGTGGTGCGGCTGCCGCTGCTCCAGATGCTGCGTCTGCCATGTTATCGGCTGCTGCGTGATGATAGAAAGAGAAAATTACCAAGACAGGATTTCATACGAAAGTCCACCTTGCTATCGTACCATTTCGGAGCAAAATACGATCTCTTCCTCTCGCCTCCGGTGCGCTTCTCGGATTGTTTGTACTCCACTCCTCCTCCGACTTTCGCGTTTCGGAGAGTGTCGGGGGCGCGTAACGAGGGCGCCTTGCGCCGCGGCGCCCGTCAGGGTTCCACCCTGTCGGCCGTGGCGGCGCCAGGCGTTTGGCGAGCCCAGTTCGTGTGCAGCGGGTCGTCAAAATACGGGTTGTCGTCCTGTCGAAGGCGTACCCGGGAATAAACGTTGCGCACGTTTCTACCGGGGTCGATTCCTCGAGATCCGAGGTAACGTACGTTCGAGGCCATCCTTCACCTGGTATTGGACGCGCTCGCGACCCGGTGGGCCGCGCGCCGGCCGCGGAAAGCGGCCCCGAGAAGACGGTCCCTTCGGACGCCTTCCCCCTGACTCGGCGCCTGTCAAACCTTCCTCCTGTTCCTCCCCGGTGCCTGTCCCGTAAGCGGACGTTTATGCATTTTTCGACGACTCGGGGGCGTCGCGACGCACCCACCTCCCGCGCCCGTGGGAAAGGATTATCGAGTCGCAAATGGAGACGGAGTCACCCGTTAAGCGCACGCCTTACGACGCGTCCGCGTGGGCTTCGAAATGGTTGCATGGGGTGGCCGAAGGGGAAAAAGAAATGAACTGTACGCACGCGAATGGGACGTCAAAGTTCACGTACAACAAAGTCGAGGATGGCGCCGAATTATGCTTTAGCCCCGTGAGCGGGCGGGAAAAACAATGTAGTAGCCGAGGGCGCGCAGTGGCGACCCGGCCGTGACGAGTTTCCAACGGCTTCGGACGTCGGTACCTCGTTGCGGGATGATGAATTTGTAGCAACCGGCATGTCATCGGAAACGAAATGATACTTCATCACGGGAAAACTCTTATTGTCGTTGAAACGGCGCCACATCCACGTTTCCGCGGATGTCTACCCTAGTTTCCTTGCACGTCTTTCGAAGAGGAGAGTCGTCTGCCGTCGACTTGTTATCGCGTTCATTTCTTTTATTACAAAGAAACACCTTCCTTCCCTGTGCGATGCGTTGGATGTGCTTTTCTCCACGGTGCCGTCAAGTTACGGAATACACCCCTACGACCTTAAAAAAAATCCCTCCCACACACACGCTGTATGTCACGTTAAATGACCCTGTGTGATGGGATACCTCGGGGACGTAGTCAACGTGAAAGCGACTCCTTGAAAACCAGGCTCTCGTAAGCGTACGTAATTCGTGTCGGCAACTTCGCTCGGTGCACATCCCCCGCCGTACGTCTTATTCACGGAAACTGCGAAAATAGGGCGCATCGCGGGATTGTATGCGCGATCATTACGATGGGAAACAGGCGTCTCGCGCCTTACTTCACCTAACTGGGTGTCTCACCTTAAGCGATCGTTTTACACGTATCAAATGGCATGGCATTTACCGTTACAACTGTGGGTTAAGTGATGGAGAGGTGACCGCTGTCGATAACTAATTTTGCGTACGGAAAAAAAAGAAAGAGCAATTGCAATCGCCATAAGCAAATAGGACAGATGCGTTTAACTCGATAATATCCACATCCCTTTCGTCGTAGTTGCGGAGCTATGACGGCTTGTATTCGTGTCTCAATATTTTTCAGTTGCTTCCAACCTAATTTCACATCGTTTCCACTTCTTTCCAATCGACATAATGTGTGTCCCTCCATGCCGTTGGAATAATATCTTTCATTAGAGCAATGGTCGACTTTTCCTTATAACTTTCGAGGGTCGGGATAGTGATTGACGGATGAGGTAGAGTGAATAGCCCTTACCTGGAAAACATTCCTGTGAATAAATAAAAAAAAAACGTGGGAAAAAGCCGTCGGGGCGTGATGCGGCGTTCAATAGTGATGACAGATTATACTATCTGGCGTAGGAAAGACTTGAATACGATTTTTCCTGGGATCGTAATCAGGGATCCAGGCTGGTTTCCAGTGCTTGCGGGTTGGGGGGACTAGGGGCGGAATTAACAGCCGGAACCGTTCATTCCTCTACGACCTCTCTTTCGTGGAACTCGTATCACCGTCGACAGTTCACGGAACATCATTTCTCGGTTCTGTCTCGAAGAAGCCCCTGTGTTAATTCAATTACTCAGTATCTACTTCGTTCTGCATTACTTAATCAATACATGTGGACCCATCAAATATTTCATCCCCGTTCATTGTTGATTCCTTGAGGTTCCTAGCGATGCGGAAGCAACTTTATCGTCACGAGTAATAAAAGAACGATGATTAACAATTTTAAGCTGTCTGGTACCTAGCACATCACCATAAAAGATACGAAATAAGCATTCCAGTGAACAGGAAAACAAATAGTCGTCTTTTCCCCGGCCAATCTGGGATCATTGCAATGTGAAGCGAAAGTCAATCGGGAGTAAAGAGGATTCAATCCACTCGCGATGAAGTAGACGACTGAAGGTTGCGTAGGTCTATGTGCACGTTCGTGTGTGTTAGTTTCTAGTGTTCATATGTAAATGACAGTTGTGTCAATGGGGGAACGTTATTCGAAAGTAACACTAGTTGACTCGAATTTAATCATTCTTATTACCAGTAGTTGCATTGCAAAATTTGACATTATCACGGCAGGAGGTAGGTATTTTGGTGATGACTGTCATAAATGTTCGCTAATGGAGGATGTTTGTCATCCATTCCGAGATTTTGAAAAAAAACTGTCTCCGTTTACATATCGCTGCGTACCCGAGATATTTTACTAATTTGGTACTCTGTGTGGATGAATTTATTAACAGATGTCATAAGGGTGATTTCAACTACACAAATTTGACAAAGTTCGATGTTAAGTATTAACGCCTCGCTGTGACTGGTATGACATTACATGATATCCCGGTGATTAAGCATCACCACAACTGCTAAGGTAATTAATCGTCATGGTGTATATCATGAGTCTTAAAATCACACGATCGTTATGAAATGTACACCGCTTCACGGCTCGTCGGCATTTTCTCCCGTCCGTAGTTAAGTTGTATGTTACTAAGTTGCCTAGGCAAGGACGTTATTCCATTCCCGGCCACTGTTACTAGGTGAATCTGATTAAATATCGCTTCACGAATCACTATTGTCCTCAAAGCCGAGCGTCCTTCGGTTAACGCCACTGCGGGAAATCGGTTGTCGAATACGGTGATGTGACGATCTCGTGTACCAAGTGTCAAATTACGGCCGGGGTGGATTCTTCAATGGGGCTAATGCGGTAAAGATTTTCACCAAATTTGCAGAAAGTAGAAATGCTAAAAGGACGGACAGGTAGGCACATGCGGCAACCTTTTTCGTCAGAAATGCACTCGGAAAGAAAGCAGTTGTAGGAAGAGTTGCCTTAATGAAAACGTTATGCAATCATCTCATAAATGATTATACCGGCCGCTAATTTTAAAGATTCTTCTTTCACGTCAAACTTCGACCTCTTTTCCCTAGATTTCATTTTCCTAATCCCGCAAAGAAATAAACAACATTAACGTGTGCCTTCCATCCCTTGTGTATCAACGTAATAAAATTAGCGGGTAAGTTGGGACTGGGACCATTTAACTTTTGCCTAGAGAAACATTTTCTGTTCTGTGGCGTGACAAGACAAGTAAAGATTTCTTGAAAGGTTAATTTCGTTCAAAGGAAGGGAATGAGCCGTCTCGCACCGGGAAAACCTTCGTGTCCCGCGGAAGGGACCCCGGTGCAAAACTATATCAAGAATCGGTCATTTGGAGGCATGGTGATCAAAGAACTGGTGTACTTCTCACGTCTGTCTCGATGCATTTGTAATCAATTGCTGTTAAATCGTTGCAGTATCGCAAAATTATAGCGGAAAAGGATGAAAAATCATTCATTCGACGTTGAAATACTTGGGGGATTCGTTCAGAGGAGGTTTATCAACATTGTTTCAGCGAGATGCCGATTTTCCAAGAAGGAAACCCGGTGCCCATTATATAAATTGTTATTTGTGCGAATGATGCTGATTCCATATGCTGTGAACGACGATGCATTCCGTAGAAATAGTTTCTGGGAATTGATTGATTGGATAGAATTAGCACAATGGAAAATCCACGGAAGCGCTCACTGCCCGCCATTTTGTTTATTGCGACGCCTGCTCGTCACGACTTGGTGAATGTACAAGGAACGCTGTTGCCCAGCTGCGTTCTATGCTTGCGAGGGTCATGGTTTCCACAGAAATTTCTTCCTCGTGCGGAATGCCACGTGGGTCATTGCGACAGCCCTTTTCTGGTTAACGTAGAAACTTGGGGCGAGGACGGGTCGCATTACCTGCCTGCCTCCTCGCGTTGAACCCCCGAGGAGTTTTACGACGCAGCGGATGGGACGGGAGGTTAAGCGGAATTAGCCTTCGCGGAAAAACGGCCGCGTGGGAAGGGCATGTGGGAACCTGTCATTTACTGCCCCTGGAAGTGAAGCAGGAGCAACGTGACCACAAGCGTACCAGTTTCGGAGGGACGCCGTGAATCCATATTATTTTTGACGGAGGGAGACATGTAAGTCAAGGCTTACGTCTGAGAAACGAGCATAGCAGGTCAGTGGTTTGAAAAGTACTGGGTGAAAGGGAAGTAATCATGGGAATATAATATTTTTTCCTTAATATCTCGACGGTCATTTTCATCAAATGCAGACGCATAGCAGTAGAAAATATATTTGAGTAGGAGGTTAGAAATTCGTCCATCTTTTATTGTCATAAGTTTCTCCTTTACATTTACTCTATTTTTTCGTGAACCGCGCGCGTGCACACCAGGTAAGTAGTTGGTGAATCGGAGGAAAGCGTGGGACTCTTTACGTTTATTTATGTACGTCCTTTGCGGCCGAGTATTGACGATTGCCCATCGCAGTCGGGTATTTGAAAACTGAAGATTATTTCATGGCCCTTAGAAGGGCCGTTAGGATGCATCAAAGCAATCCCGTCGAGGAATTTACTTTGAGCTGGTGTACTTGGTGACGGCCTTGGTCCCCTCGGAGACGGCGTGCTTGGCCAGCTCACCGGGAAGCAAGAGCCTGACGGCGGTCTGCACCTCCCGGCTGGTGATGGTGGAGCGCTTGTTGTAGTGAGCCAGGCGAGAAGCTTCGGCGGCGATTCTCTCGAAAATGTCGTTGACGAAGCTGTTCATGATGCTCATGGCCTTGCTGGAGATTCCGGTGTCGGGGTGCACCTGCTTCAGCACTTTGTAGATGTAGATTGCGTAGCTCTCCTTCCTCCTGCGCTTCTTCTTCTTGTCTCCCTTGGAGATGTTCTTCTGGGCCTTGCCCGCTTTCTTCGCAGCCTTTCCGCTCGTCTTGGGTGGCATGGTGATCACGTTCGGCGAACGGGGTCGATTTCAGTATTTTTGCCTAACATCAGTCGCCTGCTTATGTACCCCTGGTCCGTTCCGTGAGCCGAATCTCCTCGACGACCAATCACGTAAAAGCATGATGTGGCGTCGCTCGGACGGCGGCAGCCTATATAAATGCGCCCAGGAGTCGGACAGCGATTAGATTTTGATTCTTTGCTCAACCTTCGTTGAGGACGGACGTGTTTTTCTTCCGTCTGTGCGCCCTTTTCTTTTGAAAAATCTCGGGCCGCCTTTGTGTTTTCTTAGTGCCGCCGTGCGGACCCTTTGTGCCCGCCGGAGCCGCCGCTCGCCCGACCGCCCAGGCAGGCCGGTCGCGTGCCACCCCCTCCCCCTGCAGCGCTCCCAGACTGCGCGTCGCCAGCTCGTGCAGGCCCCGCCGCCGCTCGGCCGTGGCCTTTCACTTTCCCCTCCCCTCCTTCCCCTCCTGCCCCGCTCAGCGGGCTTGTCATCGTTGGCGTCTATGTCCCGCTATGAATGTGCGCCCTTCACTGTATAATTAATTGATTATGCGTGTAAAAATTTCATCAAAAAAACACGTTGAAGGCCCGCTATTCCATCCCCGTGGTTGTCGGGACGCCAACATTAACCTCGGGACGCAATCCCTGCGTCGCCGGGCTATACTGCAATACCTTCCGTCTTCCGAGGATGCAATCTCGGAATCGTGTTTAACTCCGTCCGTCTCCTCTTCCGCGATGGCTGCATCTCCCGCGGAATCAGCTGTGGCAGCCGCGAGAGCTGCTCTTGCCGTTCTCTCAGTGAACGAGAGAGATGAGCTGCTCGCCGATCTCCGCACCTCAACGCCGACTCCTGCCGTTCGCCCGTCCAACGCCGCCTCCTCTGCTGCTCCTTCTGGTGCCGCAGACATCCGACTGACTTCTAGCACGCTCCCTGACACCACTCCTGCGCCTGTGCCAATGGACGTCGCGGTAGGAGCGGATCAGGATTCTCCGGTGAGTGACTCTTCCCTTACCGGTCAATATTCCGATTTCTTGTCTTCGAAAAATGGCTATGTTTTTGAAAATGGTATTCCCCCCACCGCTGAAGACGGTTTTATCCTGGTTGCTAATAAGCGTCGTCGCTCCATGGCATCGGGCGCGATTACCGCTGCTCCGCCGTCTTCAACGGCGGTTCAGAACCGTTTCACGCTTCTGAGTGAACCGGTCACCTCTCCCCCCGCTAGCGTCCCGGCCGCCTCACGACCGGTTCAGCAGCCGCCCTCTGAAGCGACTCAGTCGCTTCCTACGCGCGCCGGTAGGATTCCTCCTTTTCGGCTTGCAGACATCTCGCAATGGGCTGAGCTACATGCTCGCATGCAGCGAGCTTGCTCAATTCCGCCCATTTCCCACTGCACAGGCAGGTCCACGGCTGTTGTAAAGTGCAGCAATATCACAGACTACAATTCAGTGAACGGAATCTTAAAAGAACTGAACATTCCGTTCGTCACCTACCAGCTCCCCGAGAACAAACGTAAGGAATTCGCTCTGCGAGGCGTCGCCCCATCAGTTTCGGATGATACTATTCTTGAACAACTTCATTCGCTGGGTTTTCAGGTGCATTCAGTACGGCGCATTTACTCTACTCGTCCTTCAGACGAGGAGCGTAAATTAAAACTCAAGGCGGTCCCGAGTTACCCGACAAACGTGTGCCACATCTCTTGTGCAAGCGATATCGATACTGTGGCTTTTCAAAGCATTCACGCGCTCGCGGGACTCCGAGTCCAAATAACTCCATTTCGCAAGTCGGGTGATCCGGTGCAGTGCCATCGCTGTCAGCGCATCGGCCACACAAAAAACCACTGCCACCTAAACCCGAATTGCGTTCGCTGCGGAGGCGCCCACTTGAGCTCCGCATGCGAAAAATCAAAGGAATCCCCCGCTACGTGTTTTCTCTGTCTTAAAGATCACCCAGCGAATTACCGGGGCTGTGAAATTCACCGTGAGGCGAAGAAAAAGAGCTTTGAACGACGCGCGGCCTCGGGCCGGGCGATTCCCGCCGGAATTCCTCCCCCCCTCTCCCGCTCCTTCGCCTCAGCTGTGGACTCGTCCTCGGCCTTCCCCGCCCTCCCCTCCAAGTCCCTTTCTCGACCGCATGGTCTTCCCTACCCTAGTGACTCCGCTACCCCTCCTCCTCCTCCGGCTTCCGCCCCAGCTCCCCCGCCCCCTTCATCTAACGCGAACCCAGATGGCCCGGAACTTCTGCGCTGGTTTCGTTCCATCATGTCGGGTATTCAAAACGCTCCCACAATGCAGGAGAAAAAAATGTATATATTAGAACAGCTACTCTGTATGCACACATAATATGCACACGGGGATCTTAAGCACAAATTTAAAAATACTATCTTGGAACTGTAACGGCTTACACCACAAAAAACACGAACTTTTACACTACGCTACCACGCACCACATTGACATTATCCTCCTACAGGAAACCTTTCTAAAACCACACATTTCCTTCTACTCCGAACATTACATTACGCATAGATTGGACAGGAACACTCCAGGGGGAGGAGTAGCTGTTCTAATTAAACGTGATTTATCCCACTCTCTTCTGGACGTTCCCATTTTGACGAACATCGAGGCTCTAGGAATAAAAGTCCATACAACGCTAGGACACATTAACATTTATTCCATTTACAATAGTCCGGGTCGCTCACGTAAATTGAATAGAAACGATCTATCTCTGCTGACGTCTCAGAGTAAGAACGGTTTGTTCGTCGGAGATTGGAATTCGAGACATGTCGCTTGGAATTGCTCGTCCACGAACACCAACGGCCGAACCCTTCTCGCCTTCATCGAGGGCAAACCCGTTTCCATCCTCGCCCCTTCCGAACCAACCCACGTGTCCCGGTCCCCGCGCACGTGCTCCGTAATTGATTTCGCCCTCTCGGTCAACCTCCCCTTCCACGAGCGTCCCTCGGTCATTCGAGACTTCGCCTCGGATCACTTTCCCCTTCTGTTTCGTCTTCCCCTTGGGCCGCAAGCCCATCTCCCCCCACTCCGCCAGGTCATTGACTGGGCTCGGTTCCCCGACACCCTTGCAAACAAACTCGAGCAGCTGTCCCCCCTTTCCTCCCCCACCCCCGAGATTCTCGACCGCCGTGCTTCGGCCGTCGCCGAAGCCTTTTCCGAGGCCAGACGATCGGTCACGAAGGATATTTTCAAACCACGTGCGGGCGAAGGGCGTCACCCTCTCCCCGCCGACATTCTCTTTAAAATCAAGCGTCGCAACGTTGCCAGACGTACCTGGCAGCGCGAAAGAACTCCCGATCTCAAAACCGCGTATAATAAACTCGCGGCGGAGGTAAAAAAGGCTATCTCAGCCTACTCCGCTCAGGAATGGCTCCGTCATATTGAATCCCTATCCTTTGTAGACAATTCCCTGTGGCGGTTGTCGAAATCTCTTCGTCGCCGCCCAAAAGCAACCAATCCCCCGATTAAATTCCGGGATTCATTTATTTTCGACCCACAGCGCAAGGCGGACATCCAGGCCGATCACCTCGAGTCCACCATGTCTGTGGATCCTTCCCCTTCTCCTCTCGATCCGGAAATCCGCCAGTTTCTAAACTCCATTCCTCCCAATTCGTCTTCTCTGGAACCGATCACCTCGGCTAAGGAGATTTCGTCTATCCTCTCTTCCCTTTCCCCGAGAAAAGCTCCCGGGTTGGACAACGTCTCAAACCGAGAATTAAAACTCGCCTCAAAAATCCCGTCCTTCCCGCTCATTCTTTCCGACCTTTTCAATCAGTGTTACATCTGTTCCCACTATCCTTCTCCTTGGAAACTTGGCAAAATCTTCCTTCTTCCCAAACCCGGAAAAGACGCAACCATTCCCGGTAATAGCCGTCCGATTACTTTACTCTCCAATATTTCGAAAATTTTTGAAAAAATCCTTCTAGATCGTCTCCAAAAACACGCCTCGGAAAATAACATCCTCCGCCCCGAACAGCTGGGCTTTCGAGAGCACGTGTCAGCAAACCACCAAGTCCTCCGCCTTTGTGAAAAAATCTCGCACGGATTTAACCAGAAAATGGTCACTGACGCTGTGTTTTTAGACGTCGCCAGAGCCTTTGACCGTGTCTGGCACGAAGGCCTCCTTTACAAACTCCACCTCTCCCGCTTTCCCTCCCCCCTTCTCCTTCTCATCCAAAGCTTCCTTTCGTGTCGGCAATTCGTCGTGACGTCAGGCGACTCTCTCTCTTCGACGCGACAAGCGGGGGCGGGAGTGCCACAAGGCTCCCTCCTAAGCCCCCTTCTATTTAATATTTACGTGAACGATTTACCGTTTACTCCACTCACATCCATCCATATGTACGCTGACGATACCGCGATCGCAGCTTCATCTCGACAATGCCACACTAATATAACGAAATTAAATGCGCACCTAAGAAAAATACATACATGGACGAAAACATGGAAAATAAAAATCAACGCGGAAAAAAGTACACACGTTCACTTCGAACGTACTAATAAACTTCCATCGCACGTCCCTCTACTCCTCAACAAACATAGAATTCCACGAGCCTCGTCGCATCGCTTTCTGGGTATCGTCCTCGATTCAAAGCTCTCCTTCTCGCCTCAGATTGAATACTGCCGCCGCAAGGCGGTAGTCGCGCGGAACCAACTCGGCTGCCTTACCGCCAATGGTTCCTCTCTCTCTCCAGCTCAAAGAATCCGGCTTTACACATCCATTATCCGCCCGCAGCTTCTCTACGGCTGCGAGGTTTTCGCCGTCCGCAAGTCGCTTTGGACCCAATTGGAAATTTTCCAGAATAAATCCATCCGGGCCTTGTTACGCATCAGCAAACTGACCCGGATGGCCGATGTCCGTCGCGCCCACAAACTCCCTTCCGTCGCGGAATTCATCCGCAAACAAGTGATGTCATTTCGCGCACGCTTAAAGCACACAGGTAACCCCCTCCTTAGAAATATCTGGGATTATCCCCCCCCACGAAAAAAAAAAGTATACACTGCCTAAAGATATTACTCTCCTATGAGTCTATCCTATTTCTGTTAATTTTAAATATCTTATTTCTTCCTAGATGTAACCGCTTCACGGACTTGCGCTTGTTTAGGTTAAGCAATAAGTATTTCTCCGCCCCGATTCAAGTTTCCCCCGCCACTTTGGGAAGGCCGCTTCACAGCCTTCCGCGGCGTCCGCTTTCAAGCCTCTGTTCTCTTTATTTCCGTTTTTATTCATTAATTTCTAAACTTCCCATTCTTAACAGGCCGCCTCACGGCATAATTCATTTTCAAACTTCCCACCCGCTTGCTCCAAACCGGTACGACAGCCAAGTAATCTACCGGCGCGCTTCACGCAATTATCACGTAATTACCCCACAAGGATAGCATTTAGAAATTCTAACTACAATAAACCAAATATGTATGTAAAATCCGAAAATTGTTAAAAGAAGAAAAAAAAAAAAAAAAAAAAAAAAAAAAAATATATATATTTATATATATATATATTTATATATATATACAAAAAAAAAAAAAAATAAAATAAATAAATAAATAAAAAATAAATCTACAGACAGCATCCCTGAATAGGGATGAAAATAATACAAAAAAAAAAGAATTTTAGCTGTTATTTAGCCTTAGTCACCTTTATTAACTTTAGCTGGGGAAGCACTTCCCCAGATTAGTTATTAAGTTTCTCTTTCACGCAAACACAAACACACACATCCGCCAAGTTTTTCAAATGCCATTTTATATTCTCTTGTAAATTGACCGGTAAGGGTGAGTCTTTCTCACCGGTACGGTTTTAACATGCCCTCAATCATCGAGGGTGCCAATGACTGGTAGTGCGGACAGCGATTAGACAGCACTACCAGATAAAGAAGCATTCAGCCATGTCCGGACGAGGAAAGGGAGGAAAAGTGAAGGGGAAGTCCAAGTCCCGCTCCAGCAGGGCCGGTCTTCAGTTTCCGGTCGGTCGTATCCACCGTCTGCTCCGCAAGGGGAACTATGCCGAGCGTGTTGGTGCCGGTGCCCCAGTCTACTTGGCCGCCGTCATGGAGTACCTGGCCGCGGAAGTCCTCGAGTTGGCCGGTAACGCTGCCAGGGACAACAAGAAGACGAGAATCATCCCTCGTCACTTGCAGTTGGCCATCCGCAACGACGAGGAGTTGAATAAGCTCCTGTCGGGCGTTACCATCGCTCAGGGAGGTGTCCTTCCGAACATCCAGGCGGTGCTCCTGCCCAAGAAGACTGAGAAGAAGGCATAAGCATCACGCTGTGCGCATAAAAGGTCCTTTTCAGGACCAGAACATACTAGAGAGATGTACGCGATAAATGTCATGTGAAAAAAAAAATAATAACAATAAACGTGATAAGCATAGGGACTGAAAAGTGGAGCTATAATTGGGCTAAGGTAAACGATGGGAAATACAGCGTATAAAAAGTGAAAGCGTTCGCTGAAATGCAACGAAGAATGATTGAAGGTGACACTGATTCGTTTACGATGTATTTCATAGTCTGTCATAAAATTTCACCTGCAATCTGCCGCTCATTTCTTGTTAACATGCATGGTTGCAACGGCGCGATTTACATTGTCGCCAGTCCGTTGCCACGTGCTTATTCCGATTCGCTGACAATGTCTTTTACGTCGGTAATGGCTCATACAATTTCAACTCTATTATCACCGCCATTTTTTTTCCGGTGCGTTCGAACAGGTCTTACTTTACTATTTATCGCCGTCACACACGCTATGGCGAATAGGGAATAATTTTTCGTTCCGTTATGGCAAAGGATTGGCTCCATCTCTGAACATTGTATTGGTCCTTAGAAGGACCTTTTTTATCGACGTACGCCGGGTGTCGGATGGCGATCCCGTCGCGTCGTGTCTAACCGCCAAACCCGTAGAGAGTGCGGCCCTGTCTCTTGAGTGCGTACACGACGTCCATGGCTGTGACGGTCTTCCTCTTGGCGTGTTCGGTGTAGGTGACGGCGTCACGAATAACGTTCTCAAGGAACACCTTGAGCACACCGCGCGTCTCCTCGTAGATGAGTCCGGAGATACGCTTCACTCCACCTCGGCGGGCGAGACGGCGGATGGCCGGCTTGGTGATGCCCTGGATGTTATCGCGGAGAACTTTGCGATGACGTTTGGCTCCTCCCTTTCCCAGGCCTTTTCCTCCCTTGCCGCGTCCAGTCATCTCTGTAGTCTGCTCGTAGTAAGGGCTGCTGTCTGATGACCTGAAATGCACCTTCGCCGGTATTTATAAACGTCGCCGCCGCGGCGATGACGTACCCGACCTCTCCACCAATCAGCGTCGCCCGTACTATCTGGCGCCATTCTCGGAAGTGCTTAAAAGACGGCGTTGACCCGGCTTTTTACAGATCGCAGAAATGGCACGTACGAAGCAGACAGCCCGCAAGTCCACCGGAGGAAAGGCCCCGAGGAAGCAGCTGGCCACCAAGGCCGCTCGCAAGAGCGCGCCGGCGACGGGAGGCGTCAAGAAGCCCCACAGGTACCGCCCCGGTACCGTGGCCCTTCGTGAGATCAGGAGATACCAGAAGAGCACGGAGCTCCTCATCCGCAAGCTGCCCTTCCAGCGCCTGGTGCGTGAGATCGCCCAGGACTTCAAGACCGATCTTCGGTTCCAGAGCTCCGCCGTCATGGCTCTCCAGGAGGCCAGCGAGGCTTACCTAGTGGGTCTCTTTGAGGACACCAACCTCTGCGCCATCCACGCTAAGCGTGTGACCATCATGCCCAAGGACATCCAGCTGGCCCGCCGTATCCGCGGAGAGCGAGCTTAGAAAGCTACTTTCGGCCGAAAAACAAAGGTCCTTTTCAGGACCAGTACATACTTAAAAGTTTGAATTTAGCACGATCGCACAATAATTGACGACGATGTAAATCCATTGGAATGATGGACGACATGAAATTTCCTTTGCGCATGGCAAGTGCGTTGGCACGGCCACGCATGAAATGAGATGAAATAAAAGTTCGTGCGAAAACTTACCCGACGCGCTTTACGAAAAGAAAACAATACTCCGTGACGTGTTGTTCATTTTACACGTTCTATGAATGTTATTCTTAATTTTTTTTTTTCGTCCGTCCATGTCGCATCATCAATTTTAAATAGGACCGTTGTTTTTGCATGGCATTAATCATGATAAATGTTAACTTTGGGCGTGCTCGGTGGCGTGGGCATTGAGTGGCAAGCATCTTTGGAAGACATGATGGTCCTAAAAAGGACCGAGATTGGACGCTGTCTGCTGTCCTAGGTGCGCCGGTGGCGAAGCAGTGATGGTTCACTTCTTTTTCTGGGCGGCGGAAGGTTTCTTGGCGGCGGGCTTGGCCTTGGTGGGCGTCTTCTTGGGCTTGGGGGTCTTGGGTTTGGTGGCCGCCTTTTTCGCCTTCGACGGGGACTTTGCCGCCTTGGCGGCGGGTTTCCCAGCCGCCGGCTTCTTCTTTGGCTTGTCCGCCGCCTTCTTCGCCTTCTTGGCTGGTGGCGCGGACTTGCTTCGCTCCTTGGGCGCGGACCTCTTGGTGCCACTGGACGCCTTCTCGGAGGACTTCTTGGCTCCGACCGCTTTCGGTTTCTTTACTCCCGTCTTCTTGACGACCTTTTTCGCCTTGGTCGTCCCGCTGGCTGCCGCGGGTGCGGCCTTCTTGCTGTGGCTCAGCTTGAAGGAACCTGAGGCGCCCTTTCCCTTGGTCTGGACGAGAGTTCCGGCGGTGACGGCCGCCTTGAGGTACTTCTTGATGAAAGGCGAGAGCCTCTCGGCGTCCACTTTGTAGCTGGCTGCGATGTACTTCTTGATGGCTTGAAGGGAAGAGCCACCGCGCTCCTTGAGGCCCTTGACTGCGTTGTTAACCATCTCGGAAGTGGGCGGGTGCGACGGCTTTGCGCGAGCCTTCTTGGCTGCTCCGCCCTTGCTGGCCTTCTTGGAAGCCGCGGAGGTTCCTGAAGAAGGCAGGGGTTTTACTGCGACGGTGCCCGAAGGCTGGGCTGCCGGTGGTGCGGCTGCCGCTGCTCCAGATGCTGCGTCTGCCATGTTATCGGCTGCTGCGTGATGATAGAAAGAGAAAATTACCAACCACGATGTTTCACCGGCTTTCTCCATGCCGGCTCCTTCCGCTGCCCAGCATTTCTGCTCTTCAGCGGTGATGCACTCGGCGAAACGCCCGGAATCCTAAGGGACTCCGTCAATATCGAACCTTTTCAAAGCATAAATGCTCGAAAAGGCCGAAAGGATGAAGTTCCCGAAGGACCCCGTCACTGTCGTACCATTTCGGAGCATGTGGCTCCGAAATGGCCGTTGGACTTTCTGCGTTTCGCCGGCGGCTGGTCTTCCTCGTTGCCGGTGCCCGCGCATGGACGTGGATGCTTATCCCACGGGAGGACCACAGCATCAGTGATGCTGCGGATTTCCCCGTGGGATGATGATGCCGCTCGATCCCGGAACATGGCCGTCCGCTCACGAAGGACAGCATCCAGTGGTGGTAATTTCCCGATTTCATAAAGCGCCTCGTTCCCTGGTTTCCAACCAAGGCGCAGCGTCGTCCGCAGACTCTTCCTGTCCGCGGTGCACAGGATTCTCTCCGCCTTCTTGCCCATAACGCCGCACCACGCAGGCGCCGCGTACGTGAGGTTAGGGCGAAGCACCGCCGCGAAAAGTTGAAGCCGCCGGCGGAGAGGAAGGCACGGATGTCCAAGTATGGGCGCGAGGAGATGCCGCCGAGATGCCGCAATCCCGGATGTCCGCTTGGCGTGGTTCACCATGTTGAGGCGCTTGTCGAGAAGTACGCCCAGGTAGAGAACGGATCTCTTCCAAGGAACTTCCGTGAGTCCGACGAGAATTTCGCCGGGCTCCTTCGGTCCCTTGGAAAAGACGATCGCCTGGGTTTTCTTCTCGTTGACGCCAAAGCGCCAAAGGGAAAACCACGCCGTGAGAGCGTCGACCGCCCGCTGCAGGTATCGCGCTGCCAGATGTTGCCGAGAAGAACGTGCCAAGATCGCTGAATCGTCGGCGTATGTTGCGACGAGGACGTTGGTTCCGAAGTCACCGGGGATGTCCGAAGAGTAGATATTGAAGAGGAGCGGCGAGAGCAGACTTCCCTGCGGAACGCCCGCTCGTATGCTCCTCTTCTCGGAGAGCGCGTCGCCCCAGCTGACCCGGAACGTCCTGCCGCGAAGCCATGATGCAGCGATGTTCGTCCACCAGCGAGGAAACCCGAAGCAATCAAGCTTCCACAGCAAGCCGTCATGCCACACCCGATCGAACGCCTTGCTGATGTCAAAGAAGGCGCCGACGGTGGAGTGCCGTCGGTTGAAACCTTCCGTGACGTAATTCAGCAGGCGCGCGATCTGATGAGTCGTGGAATGTTCGCTGCGGAAGCCGAATTGGTGCTCAGGTAGGATGTTCAGCTCCTCGGTGATGGCGATCAGGTGACGAAGAAGGACCCGCTCGAACAGTTTTCCCAGGCCGTCGAGCAAAGAGATTGGGCGATAATTCGCCGGCGAAGGTGATTTCCCTTCCTTAGGAATGCACACAACACGCGCCTCTTTCCACCGGGATGGGAAATACCCGATGGCGAGACACGCATTGAATATGCATAACATAAATGAGGCAAGGGAAATCGGCATCTGGGCGATTACGGCATTCGAGATACCGTCCGGCCCCGGTGCCTTCCGCGGCTTCAGAGTCTTTATGGCCCCTCTAAGGTCCTCCTCCACGATGGTCGGCGGCAGCTCTTCTCGGTCTCGGGAGTGGTGCGGCGTTCTCGGTGGGATGACACGGGAAGTCAGCGGATCGGGCTGGTCCATATCACCTTCGGAAGGAGAAAAGACGTCCTCCAAATGGACCGCCATCCCCGAAGCTTTCTCCTCCGGCGAGCGCAGAAATCCGTTGGCAGCAATCAGCGGGGCTTCCTCCCGGGACTCCCCGCGGAGGGACCTTGCCATTCTCCACATCGAGCCGTCTTCTGGAGAGAGAGAGGAAACCTTTTTCTCCCAGGAGGCGGTTCTCAGGGCCAGGATGTCGGTGCGAATACGGCGCTGGGCGGCGTTCAGCTGGGCCTTGTCGGACGGGCAGCGGGTGCTTTGAAAGCGGCGCCGCAGGCGATTTTTCTCCCGGATGTCCTCGCGGATGGATCGCGGAAGCGCCAGGTGGTTCCAGGAGCGACGGCAGGTTACGGGAATCGAAGCCGCTACCGCCGACTGCACGGTTTCCGTGATAAAATCAACCTGACGGTCGATTTCATCGGGAGAACCAAGAGCCGGAGGCAGCGAAGTGGCCGTGATTCCGTCCGTAATCCTGCGCCGGAGAGAATCCCAGTCCGCTGCGGCGTAGTTCAAGGTTTTTCGCGTCTCAGCTTCCTTGGGGCGTCGTCCGAAGTGAAGAAGGACCGGCAGGTGGTCACTGTCAAGTGCAAAAAGCGCTCTCGCGGAGAGCGCTGAATGCAGCCCGGCGTACACAGCGATGTCCAAGACGTCGCTCGTTCCGCAGGTCGCGAAATGAGACGGCGTTCGAGGACCGATGACGGAGAGCCGCTCGGCCGAAGTCCACTGCCGCAGGCGATATCCCCGGGCGTTGGCAACCCGAGAATGCCAGTCCGGATGCTTCGCGTTGAAGTCCCCCGCGACGATCGCAGAAGTAGATTCCGCGAAGATCGACGCGAGTTCATCTGTGCGAAGCATCGCCTGAGGTGATATGTAGACCGAAGCAAGACGAAGAGGTCCCTCGCCGCACTCCAGGTCTATGGCAGTGGCTTCCGTTGAAAGAAACGGCCGTAGCGGGAAACGCTGTGCACGCAGGTGCTCCGCGACCAGGATCGCCGTTCCTCCTCCGCGGCGCGACCGGTCGTCGCGAAACACGCGGAAGCCTGGAACAGTCCACCGATCCCCTGGGCCCAGGAACGTCTCCTGCAGTAGAGCGACCTCACATCTCTGCCGAGACAGAAATGCGAGGAGCTCCGGCGTCTTCCTTGCCGTCGCGCCGCCCACGTTCCACGACGCGATGACGATGTTCCGGCGTTTCGGCAAGGAATTATCCATGTCGGGCCGCAAGGAGAGAAGGCAGCTGCTGCAGCGTCGCCGAGAGCACCTGGAGCTGGGACTGCAGAGCAGCCGAGATGGTGGCCAGCGTTCCCAGAACGCTGAGAAGGGCATCTCCGTCGGCGGCAGTGACAGAGTCGAAAATTACCAAGACAGGATTTCATACGAAAGTCCACCTTGCTATCGTACCATTTCGGAGCAAAATACGATCTCTTCCTCTCGCCTCCGGTGCGCTTCTCGGATTGTTTGTACTCCACTCCTCCTCCGACTTTCGCGTTTCGGAGAGTGTCGGGGGCGCGTAACGAGGGCGCCTTGCGCCGCGGCGCCCGTCAGGGTTCCACCCTGTCGGCCGTGGCGGCGCCAGGCGTTTGGCGAGCCCAGTTCGTGTGCAGCGGGTCGTCAAAATACGGGTTGTCGTCCTGTCGAAGGCGTACCCGGGAATAAACGTTGCGCACGTTTCTACCGGGGTCGATTCCTCGAGATCCGAGGTAACGTACGTTCGAGGCCATCCTTCACCTGGTATTGGACGCGCTCGCGACCCGGTGGGCCGCGCGCCGGCCGCGGAAAGCGGCCCCGAGAAGACGGTCCCTTCGGACGCCTTCCCCCTGACTCGGCGCCTGTCAAACCTTCCTCCTGTTCCTCCCCGGTGCCTGTCCCGTAAGCGGACGTTTATGCATTTTTCGACGACTCGGGGGCGTCGCGACGCACCCACCTCCCGCGCCCGTGGGAAAGGATTATCGAGTCGCAAATGGAGACGGAGTCACCCGTTAAGCGCACGCCTTACGACGCGTCCGCGTGGGCTTCGAAATGGTTGCATGGGGTGGCCGAAGGGGAAAAAGAAATGAACTGTACGCACGCGAATGGGACGTCAAAGTTCACGTACAACAAAGTCGAGGATGGCGCCGAATTATGCTTTAGCCCCGTGAGCGGGCGGGAAAAACAATGTAGTAGCCGAGGGCGCGCAGTGGCGACCCGGCCGTGACGAGTTTCCAACGGCTTCGGACGTCGGTACCTCGTTGCGGGATGATGAATTTGTAGCAACCGGCATGTCATCGGAAACGAAATGATACTTCATCACGGGAAAACTCTTATTGTCGTTGAAACGGCGCCACATCCACGTTTCCGCGGATGTCTACCCTAGTTTCCTTGCACGTCTTTCGAAGAGGAGAGTCGTCTGCCGTCGACTTGTTATCGCGTTCATTTCTTTTATTACAAAGAAACACCTTCCTTCCCTGTGCGATGCGTTGGATGTGCTTTTCTCCACGGTGCCGTCAAGTTACGGAATACACCCCTACGACCTTAAAAAAAATCCCTCCCACACACACGCTGTATGTCACGTTAAATGACCCTGTGTGATGGGATACCTCGGGGACGTAGTCAACGTGAAAGCGACTCCTTGAAAACCAGGCTCTCGTAAGCGTACGTAATTCGTGTCGGCAACTTCGCTCGGTGCACATCCCCCGCCGTACGTCTTATTCACGGAAACTGCGAAAATAGGGCGCATCGCGGGATTGTATGCGCGATCATTACGATGGGAAACAGGCGTCTCGCGCCTTACTTCACCTAACTGGGTGTCTCACCTTAAGCGATCGTTTTACACGTATCAAATGGCATGGCATTTACCGTTACAACTGTGGGTTAAGTGATGGAGAGGTGACCGCTGTCGATAACTAATTTTGCGTACGGAAAAAAAAGAAAGAGCAATTGCAATCGCCATAAGCAAATAGGACAGATGCGTTTAACTCGATAATATCCACATCCCTTTCGTCGTAGTTGCGGAGCTATGACGGCTTGTATTCGTGTCTCAATATTTTTCAGTTGCTTCCAACCTAATTTCACATCGTTTCCACTTCTTTCCAATCGACATAATGTGTGTCCCTCCATGCCGTTGGAATAATATCTTTCATTAGAGCAATGGTCGACTTTTCCTTATAACTTTCGAGGGTCGGGATAGTGATTGACGGATGAGGTAGAGTGAATAGCCCTTACCTGGAAAACATTCCTGTGAATAAATAAAAAAAAAACGTGGGAAAAAGCCGTCGGGGCGTGATGCGGCGTTCAATAGTGATGACAGATTATACTATCTGGCGTAGGAAAGACTTGAATACGATTTTTCCTGGGATCGTAATCAGGGATCCAGGCTGGTTTCCAGTGCTTGCGGGTTGGGGGGACTAGGGGCGGAATTAACAGCCGGAACCGTTCATTCCTCTACGACCTCTCTTTCGTGGAACTCGTATCACCGTCGACAGTTCACGGAACATCATTTCTCGGTTCTGTCTCGAAGAAGCCCCTGTGTTAATTCAATTACTCAGTATCTACTTCGTTCTGCATTACTTAATCAATACATGTGGACCCATCAAATATTTCATCCCCGTTCATTGTTGATTCCTTGAGGTTCCTAGCGATGCGGAAGCAACTTTATCGTCACGAGTAATAAAAGAACGATGATTAACAATTTTAAGCTGTCTGGTACCTAGCACATCACCATAAAAGATACGAAATAAGCATTCCAGTGAACAGGAAAACAAATAGTCGTCTTTTCCCCGGCCAATCTGGGATCATTGCAATGTGAAGCGAAAGTCAATCGGGAGTAAAGAGGATTCAATCCACTCGCGATGAAGTAGACGACTGAAGGTTGCGTAGGTCTATGTGCACGTTCGTGTGTGTTAGTTTCTAGTGTTCATATGTAAATGACAGTTGTGTCAATGGGGGAACGTTATTCGAAAGTAACACTAGTTGACTCGAATTTAATCATTCTTATTACCAGTAGTTGCATTGCAAAATTTGACATTATCACGGCAGGAGGTAGGTATTTTGGTGATGACTGTCATAAATGTTCGCTAATGGAGGATGTTTGTCATCCATTCCGAGATTTTGAAAAAAAACTGTCTCCGTTTACATATCGCTGCGTACCCGAGATATTTTACTAATTTGGTACTCTGTGTGGATGAATTTATTAACAGATGTCATAAGGGTGATTTCAACTACACAAATTTGACAAAGTTCGATGTTAAGTATTAACGCCTCGCTGTGACTGGTATGACATTACATGATATCCCGGTGATTAAGCATCACCACAACTGCTAAGGTAATTAATCGTCATGGTGTATATCATGAGTCTTAAAATCACACGATCGTTATGAAATGTACACCGCTTCACGGCTCGTCGGCATTTTCTCCCGTCCGTAGTTAAGTTGTATGTTACTAAGTTGCCTAGGCAAGGACGTTATTCCATTCCCGGCCACTGTTACTAGGTGAATCTGATTAAATATCGCTTCACGAATCACTATTGTCCTCAAAGCCGAGCGTCCTTCGGTTAACGCCACTGCGGGAAATCGGTTGTCGAATACGGTGATGTGACGATCTCGTGTACCAAGTGTCAAATTACGGCCGGGGTGGATTCTTCAATGGGGCTAATGCGGTAAAGATTTTCACCAAATTTGCAGAAAGTAGAAATGCTAAAAGGACGGACAGGTAGGCACATGCGGCAACCTTTTTCGTCAGAAATGCACTCGGAAAGAAAGCAGTTGTAGGAAGAGTTGCCTTAATGAAAACGTTATGCAATCATCTCATAAATGATTATACCGGCCGCTAATTTTAAAGATTCTTCTTTCACGTCAAACTTCGACCTCTTTTCCCTAGATTTCATTTTCCTAATCCCGCAAAGAAATAAACAACATTAACGTGTGCCTTCCATCCCTTGTGTATCAACGTAATAAAATTAGCGGGTAAGTTGGGACTGGGACCATTTAACTTTTGCCTAGAGAAACATTTTCTGTTCTGTGGCGTGACAAGACAAGTAAAGATTTCTTGAAAGGTTAATTTCGTTCAAAGGAAGGGAATGAGCCGTCTCGCACCGGGAAAACCTTCGTGTCCCGCGGAAGGGACCCCGGTGCAAAACTATATCAAGAATCGGTCATTTGGAGGCATGGTGATCAAAGAACTGGTGTACTTCTCACGTCTGTCTCGATGCATTTGTAATCAATTGCTGTTAAATCGTTGCAGTATCGCAAAATTATAGCGGAAAAGGATGAAAAATCATTCATTCGACGTTGAAATACTTGGGGGATTCGTTCAGAGGAGGTTTATCAACATTGTTTCAGCGAGATGCCGATTTTCCAAGAAGGAAACCCGGTGCCCATTATATAAATTGTTATTTGTGCGAATGATGCTGATTCCATATGCTGTGAACGACGATGCATTCCGTAGAAATAGTTTCTGGGAATTGATTGATTGGATAGAATTAGCACAATGGAAAATCCACGGAAGCGCTCACTGCCCGCCATTTTGTTTATTGCGACGCCTGCTCGTCACGACTTGGTGAATGTACAAGGAACGCTGTTGCCCAGCTGCGTTCTATGCTTGCGAGGGTCATGGTTTCCACAGAAATTTCTTCCTCGTGCGGAATGCCACGTGGGTCATTGCGACAGCCCTTTTCTGGTTAACGTAGAAACTTGGGGCGAGGACGGGTCGCATTACCTGCCTGCCTCCTCGCGTTGAACCCCCGAGGAGTTTTACGACGCAGCGGATGGGACGGGAGGTTAAGCGGAATTAGCCTTCGCGGAAAAACGGCCGCGTGGGAAGGGCATGTGGGAACCTGTCATTTACTGCCCCTGGAAGTGAAGCAGGAGCAACGTGACCACAAGCGTACCAGTTTCGGAGGGACGCCGTGAATCCATATTATTTTTGACGGAGGGAGACATGTAAGTCAAGGCTTACGTCTGAGAAACGAGCATAGCAGGTCAGTGGTTTGAAAAGTACTGGGTGAAAGGGAAGTAATCATGGGAATATAATATTTTTTCCTTAATATCTCGACGGTCATTTTCATCAAATGCAGACGCATAGCAGTAGAAAATATATTTGAGTAGGAGGTTAGAAATTCGTCCATCTTTTATTGTCATAAGTTTCTCCTTTACATTTACTCTATTTTTTCGTGAACCGCGCGCGTGCACACCAGGTAAGTAGTTGGTGAATCGGAGGAAAGCGTGGGACTCTTTACGTTTATTTATGTACGTCCTTTGCGGCCGAGTATTGACGATTGCCCATCGCAGTCGGGTATTTGAAAACTGAAGATTATTTCATGGCCCTTAGAAGGGCCGTTAGGATGCATCAAAGCAATCCCGTCGAGGAATTTACTTTGAGCTGGTGTACTTGGTGACGGCCTTGGTCCCCTCGGAGACGGCGTGCTTGGCCAGCTCACCGGGAAGCAAGAGCCTGACGGCGGTCTGCACCTCCCGGCTGGTGATGGTGGAGCGCTTGTTGTAGTGAGCCAGGCGAGAAGCTTCGGCGGCGATTCTCTCGAAAATGTCGTTGACGAAGCTGTTCATGATGCTCATGGCCTTGCTGGAGATTCCGGTGTCGGGGTGCACCTGCTTCAGCACTTTGTAGATGTAGATTGCGTAGCTCTCCTTCCTCCTGCGCTTCTTCTTCTTGTCTCCCTTGGAGATGTTCTTCTGGGCCTTGCCCGCTTTCTTCGCAGCCTTTCCGCTCGTCTTGGGTGGCATGGTGATCACGTTCGGCGAACGGGGTCGATTTCAGTATTTTTGCCTCCAGACCACCAGACCATTGGAAGTAATCCTATAACTACTCCTTCGGATTCACATCCTTTAGAGGCAGAGTTGGTATTTGTGTTGCGGTAATTTTTATAAGGTTAGTAGGGTGACAGGATAGTTCAGTTGTCTTGTTGTATTTCAATTACTATTTTTTTTTTTAGTATTAATTTTTTTTTTTTTTTTTTTTTTTAATTATTATTATTATTATTTTTTTTTTAATATGGTTTTTTTTTTGTTTTTTTTTTTTATTATTCGGTAGAGTTCATTTTTTTTTTTTTTTTTTTTTTTTTTTTTTTTTTTTTAAATTTGGTTATAAGGGTGAAGTGAGGGATACATTTCTCAGGTAGGATCAGGTGGAAGTAGGTTGGGGATATCAGGAGAGCCAGGCCCTTGTCTCGTTTTAGTCTTTTTCTGCTGAGGAGTTTCCTTCGGTGGGGGGAAATTACGATGGGGTTGGTTAAGGGTAGGGTGAAAGGTTATATTTGCCGGCAGGTTTAGGCGTCTCTTCTTTTTAGGGATGCACGTTTTAGATTTTACCAGTTGGTGTGGGTAGGGGTAAATTCCAGAAGGTAGTGACGAGGACCAAAGGTTTGCGATGAGAGGATTTTTCGATTGCTCAAGCGACTTCCTGTAACTTTTTAGGGCGGCATGAATGGCCTCATTTATTGTTGGAAGGTTAAGTTCTTTGAAAACATTCGCTGTTGGAATAAACCAGCGTGCTCCTCCAAGCCGGCGAGCAATCTTGTTCTGCCAAATCTGTACTTTCTTCAACGCAAATGCAGGGGCTGTGGCCCAAATTGGAGATGCATATAGAATTTGTGGTAGCAATACTGAGTTTAGGATATTCAATTTATTAGAGAGGGAGGTTTTGGAGGTTTGAGTAAGAAGAGGATGTAAGGCAAATGCGGTAGAGCGGATTTTGGAAATTTTATGGTTGATATGAGGAACGAAGGATAATTTAGAGTCCATTACTACACCTAAAAATGTGTGGGTTGGTTTCTGTGGGAGAATTTGTTGATTTAAGGTAAGATAGGTATTGTTATATTTTGTCGGGTGTCGAGTGAAGCATACTTTGGTGCATTTAGAGGGATTTACAGATAATCTCCACTCAGCAAGCCAGGACTCGATTAGAGCAAGGTGTGCTTGCAGAGCGTCAGTGGTTTTGTAAGGCCACCAGCTCTGAGCTGCGATGGCTGTGTCATCGGCGTAGAGGAATAGGTGAGTATCAGGGTGGTTGGGAATGTCATCTATATAAATGTTGAACAGTATTGGACTTAGGACTGCACCTTGGGGTACGCCTGTGTAAATATTATGGTATCTTGATTTGTAGGAATGGTGGGAAATGGAAAAGGTGCGGTTAGATAAGAAGGATTGAATCAATTTTAGGAGGTATAACGGGATGTTCTTTTGGCTCAGCTTGTAGAGCAAACCTTCATGCCACACCTTGTCAAATGCTTGGCTAATGTCAAGGAATACCGCAGAGGTTACAAGTTTAGTATTAAAACCGGAGGTAATAGTATTTTTGCCTAACATCAGTCGCCTGCTTATGTACCCCTGGTCCGTTCCGTGAGCCGAATCTCCTCGACGACCAATCACGTAAAAGCATGATGTGGCGTCGCTCGGACGGCGGCAGCCTATATAAATGCGCCCAGGAGTCGGACAGCGATTAGACAGCACTACCAGATAAAGAAGCATTCAGCCATGTCCGGACGAGGAAAGGGAGGAAAAGTGAAGGGGAAGTCCAAGTCCCGCTCCAGCAGGGCCGGTCTTCAGTTTCCGGTCGGTCGTATCCACCGTCTGCTCCGCAAGGGGAACTATGCCGAGCGTGTTGGTGCCGGTGCCCCAGTCTACTTGGCCGCCGTCATGGAGTACCTGGCCGCGGAAGTCCTCGAGTTGGCCGGTAACGCTGCCAGGGACAACAAGAAGACGAGAATCATCCCTCGTCACTTGCAGTTGGCCATCCGCAACGACGAGGAGTTGAATAAGCTCCTGTCGGGCGTTACCATCGCTCAGGGAGGTGTCCTTCCGAACATCCAGGCGGTGCTCCTGCCCAAGAAGACTGAGAAGAAGGCATAAGCATCACGCTGTGCGCATAAAAGGTCCTTTTCAGGACCAGAACATACTAGAGAGATGTACGCGATAAATGTCATGTGAAAAAAAAAATAATAACAATAAACGTGATAAGCATAGGGACTGAAAAGTGGAGCTATAATTGGGCTAAGGTAAACGATGGGAAATACAGCGTATAAAAAGTGAAAGCGTTCGCTGAAATGCAACGAAGAATGATTGAAGGTGACACTGATTCGTTTACGATGTATTTCATAGTCTGTCATAAAATTTCACCTGCAATCTGCCGCTCATTTCTTGTTAACATGCATGGTTGCAACGGCGCGATATACATTGTCGCCAGTCCGTTGCCACGTGCTAATTCATGTACGGTTGCAACGGCGCGATTTACATTGTCGCCAGTCCGTTGCCACGTGCTTATTCCGATTCGCTGACAATGTCTTTTACGTCGGTAATGGCTCATACAATTTCAACTCTATTATCACCGCCATTTTTTTTCCGGTGCGTTCGAACAGGTCTTACTTTACTATTTATCGCCGTCACACACGCTATGGCGAATAGGGAATAATTTTTCGTTCCGTTATGGCAAAGGATTGGCTCCATCTCTGAACATTGTATTGGTCCTTAGAAGGACCTTTTTTATCGACGTACGCCGGGTGTCGGATGGCGATCCCGTCGCGTCGTGTCTAACCGCCAAACCCGTAGAGAGTGCGGCCCTGTCTCTTGAGTGCGTACACGACGTCCATGGCTGTGACGGTCTTCCTCTTGGCGTGTTCGGTGTAGGTGACGGCGTCACGAATAACGTTCTCAAGGAACACCTTGAGCACACCGCGCGTCTCCTCGTAGATGAGTCCGGAGATACGCTTCACTCCACCTCGGCGGGCGAGACGGCGGATGGCCGGCTTGGTGATGCCCTGGATGTTATCGCGGAGAACTTTGCGATGACGTTTGGCTCCTCCCTTTCCCAGGCCTTTTCCTCCCTTGCCGCGTCCAGTCATCTCTGTAGTCTGCTCGTAGTAAGGGCTGCTGTCTGATGACCTGAAATGCACCTTCGCCGGTATTTATAAACGTCGCCGCCGCGGCGATGACGTACCCGACCTCTCCACCAATCAGCGTCGCCCGTACTATCTGGCGCCATTCTCGGAAGTGCTTAAAAGACGGCGTTGACCCGGCTTTTTACAGATCGCAGAAATGGCACGTACGAAGCAGACAGCCCGCAAGTCCACCGGAGGAAAGGCCCCGAGGAAGCAGCTGGCCACCAAGGCCGCTCGCAAGAGCGCGCCGGCGACGGGAGGCGTCAAGAAGCCCCACAGGTACCGCCCCGGTACCGTGGCCCTTCGTGAGATCAGGAGATACCAGAAGAGCACGGAGCTCCTCATCCGCAAGCTGCCCTTCCAGCGCCTGGTGCGTGAGATCGCCCAGGACTTCAAGACCGATCTTCGGTTCCAGAGCTCCGCCGTCATGGCTCTCCAGGAGGCCAGCGAGGCTTACCTAGTGGGTCTCTTTGAGGACACCAACCTCTGCGCCATCCACGCTAAGCGTGTGACCATCATGCCCAAGGACATCCAGCTGGCCCGCCGTATCCGCGGAGAGCGAGCTTAGAAAGCTACTTTCGGCCGAAAAACAAAGGTCCTTTTCAGGACCAGTACATACTTAAAAGTTTGAATTTAGCACGATCGCACAATAATTGACGACGATGTAAATCCATTGGAATGATGGACGACATGAAATTTCCTTTGCGCATGGCAAGTGCGTTGGCACGGCCACGCATGAAATGAGATGAAATAAAAGTTCGTGCGAAAACTTACCCGACGCGCTTTACGAAAAGAAAACAATACTCCGTGACGTGTTGTTCATTTTACACGTTCTATGAATGTTATTCTTAATTTTTTTTTTTTCGTCCGTCCATGTCGCATCATCAATTTTAAATAGGACCGTTGTTTTTGCATGGCATTAATCATGATAAATGTTAACTTTGGGCGTGCTCGGTGGCGTGGGCATTGAGTGGCAAGCATCTTTGGAAGACATGATGGTCCTAAAAAGGACCGAGATTGGACGCTGTCTGCTGTCCTAGGTGCGCCGGTGGCGAAGCAGTGATGGTTCACTTCTTTTTCTGGGCGGCGGAAGGTTTCTTGGCGGCGGGCTTGGCCTTGGTGGGCGTCTTCTTGGGCTTGGGGGTCTTGGGTTTGGTGGCCGCCTTTTTCGCCTTCGACGGGGACTTTGCCGCCTTGGCGGCGGGTTTCCCAGCCGCCGGCTTCTTCTTTGGCTTGTCCGCCGCCTTCTTCGCCTTCTTGGCTGGTGGCGCGGACTTGCTTCGCTCCTTGGGCGCGGACCTCTTGGTGCCACTGGACGCCTTCTCGGAGGACTTCTTGGCTCCGACCGCTTTCGGTTTCTTTACTCCCGTCTTCTTGACGACCTTTTTCGCCTTGGTCGTCCCGCTGGCTGCCGCGGGTGCGGCCTTCTTGCTGTGGCTCAGCTTGAAGGAACCTGAGGCGCCCTTTCCCTTGGTCTGGACGAGAGTTCCGGCGGTGACGGCCGCCTTGAGGTACTTCTTGATGAAAGGCGAGAGCCTCTCGGCGTCCACTTTGTAGCTGGCTGCGATGTACTTCTTGATGGCTTGAAGGGAAGAGCCACCGCGCTCCTTGAGGCCCTTGACTGCGTTGTTAACCATCTCGGAAGTGGGCGGGTGCGACGGCTTTGCGCGAGCCTTCTTGGCTGCTCCGCCCTTGCTGGCCTTCTTGGAAGCCGCGGAGGTTCCTGAAGAAGGCAGGGGTTTTACTGCGACGGTGCCCGAAGGCTGGGCTGCCGGTGGTGCGGCTGCCGCTGCTCCAGATGCTGCGTCTGCCATGTTATCGGCTGCTGCGTGATGATAGAAAGAGAAAATTACCAAGACAGGATTTCATACGAAAGTCCACCTTGCTATCGTACCATTTCGGAGCAAAATACGATCTCTTCCTCTCGCCTCCGGTGCGCTTCTCGGATTGTTTGTACTCCACTCCTCCTCCGACTTTCGCGTTTCGGAGAGTGTCGGGGGCGCGTAACGAGGGCGCCTTGCGCCGCGGCGCCCGTCAGGGTTCCACCCTGTCGGCCGTGGCGGCGCCAGGCGTTTGGCGAGCCCAGTTCGTGTGCAGCGGGTCGTCAAAATACGGGTTGTCGTCCTGTCGAAGGCGTACCCGGGAATAAACGTTGCGCACGTTTCTACCGGGGTCGATTCCTCGAGATCCGAGGTAACGTACGTTCGAGGCCATCCTTCACCTGGTATTGGACGCGCTCGCGACCCGGTGGGCCGCGCGCCGGCCGCGGAAAGCGGCCCCGAGAAGACGGTCCCTTCGGACGCCTTCCCCCTGACTCGGCGCCTGTCAAACCTTCCTCCTGTTCCTCCCCGGTGCCTGTCCCGTAAGCGGACGTTTATGCATTTTTCGACGACTCGGGGGCGTCGCGACGCACCCACCTCCCGCGCCCGTGGGAAAGGATTATCGAGTCGCAAATGGAGACGGAGTCACCCGTTAAGCGCACGCCTTACGACGCGTCCGCGTGGGCTTCGAAATGGTTGCATGGGGTGGCCGAAGGGGAAAAAGAAATGAACTGTACGCACGCGAATGGGACGTCAAAGTTCACGTACAACAAAGTCGAGGATGGCGCCGAATTATGCTTTAGCCCCGTGAGCGGGCGGGAAAAACAATGTAGTAGCCGAGGGCGCGCAGTGGCGACCCGGCCGTGACGAGTTTCCAACGGCTTCGGACGTCGGTACCTCGTTGCGGGATGATGAATTTGTAGCAACCGGCATGTCATCGGAAACGAAATGATACTTCATCACGGGAAAACTCTTATTGTCGTTGAAACGGCGCCACATCCACGTTTCCGCGGATGTCTACCCTAGTTTCCTTGCACGTCTTTCGAAGAGGAGAGTCGTCTGCCGTCGACTTGTTATCGCGTTCATTTCTTTTATTACAAAGAAACACCTTCCTTCCCTGTGCGATGCGTTGGATGTGCTTTTCTCCACGGTGCCGTCAAGTTACGGAATACACCCCTACGACCTTAAAAAAAATCCCTCCCACACACACGCTGTATGTCACGTTAAATGACCCTGTGTGATGGGATACCTCGGGGACGTAGTCAACGTGAAAGCGACTCCTTGAAAACCAGGCTCTCGTAAGCGTACGTAATTCGTGTCGGCAACTTCGCTCGGTGCACATCCCCCGCCGTACGTCTTATTCACGGAAACTGCGAAAATAGGGCGCATCGCGGGATTGTATGCGCGATCATTACGATGGGAAACAGGCGTCTCGCGCCTTACTTCACCTAACTGGGTGTCTCACCTTAAGCGATCGTTTTACACGTATCAAATGGCATGGCATTTACCGTTACAACTGTGGGTTAAGTGATGGAGAGGTGACCGCTGTCGATAACTAATTTTGCGTACGGAAAAAAAAGAAAGAGCAATTGCAATCGCCATAAGCAAATAGGACAGATGCGTTTAACTCGATAATATCCACATCCCTTTCGTCGTAGTTGCGGAGCTATGACGGCTTGTATTCGTGTCTCAATATTTTTCAGTTGCTTCCAACCTAATTTCACATCGTTTCCACTTCTTTCCAATCGACATAATGTGTGTCCCTCCATGCCGTTGGAATAATATCTTTCATTAGAGCAATGGTCGACTTTTCCTTATAACTTTCGAGGGTCGGGATAGTGATTGACGGATGAGGTAGAGTGAATAGCCCTTACCTGGAAAACATTCCTGTGAATAAATAAAAAAAAAACGTGGGAAAAAGCCGTCGGGGCGTGATGCGGCGTTCAATAGTGATGACAGATTATACTATCTGGCGTAGGAAAGACTTGAATACGATTTTTCCTGGGATCGTAATCAGGGATCCAGGCTGGTTTCCAGTGCTTGCGGGTTGGGGGGACTAGGGGCGGAATTAACAGCCGGAACCGTTCATTCCTCTACGACCTCTCTTTCGTGGAACTCGTATCACCGTCGACAGTTCACGGAACATCATTTCTCGGTTCTGTCTCGAAGAAGCCCCTGTGTTAATTCAATTACTCAGTATCTACTTCGTTCTGCATTACTTAATCAATACATGTGGACCCATCAAATATTTCATCCCCGTTCATTGTTGATTCCTTGAGGTTCCTAGCGATGCGGAAGCAACTTTATCGTCACGAGTAATAAAAGAACGATGATTAACAATTTTAAGCTGTCTGGTACCTAGCACATCACCATAAAAGATACGAAATAAGCATTCCAGTGAACAGGAAAACAAATAGTCGTCTTTTCCCCGGCCAATCTGGGATCATTGCAATGTGAAGCGAAAGTCAATCGGGAGTAAAGAGGATTCAATCCACTCGCGATGAAGTAGACGACTGAAGGTTGCGTAGGTCTATGTGCACGTTCGTGTGTGTTAGTTTCTAGTGTTCATATGTAAATGACAGTTGTGTCAATGGGGGAACGTTATTCGAAAGTAACACTAGTTGACTCGAATTTAATCATTCTTATTACCAGTAGTTGCATTGCAAAATTTGACATTATCACGGCAGGAGGTAGGTATTTTGGTGATGACTGTCATAAATGTTCGCTAATGGAGGATGTTTGTCATCCATTCCGAGATTTTGAAAAAAAACTGTCTCCGTTTACATATCGCTGCGTACCCGAGATATTTTACTAATTTGGTACTCTGTGTGGATGAATTTATTAACAGATGTCATAAGGGTGATTTCAACTACACAAATTTGACAAAGTTCGATGTTAAGTATTAACGCCTCGCTGTGACTGGTATGACATTACATGATATCCCGGTGATTAAGCATCACCACAACTGCTAAGGTAATTAATCGTCATGGTGTATATCATGAGTCTTAAAATCACACGATCGTTATGAAATGTACACCGCTTCACGGCTCGTCGGCATTTTCTCCCGTCCGTAGTTAAGTTGTATGTTACTAAGTTGCCTAGGCAAGGACGTTATTCCATTCCCGGCCACTGTTACTAGGTGAATCTGATTAAATATCGCTTCACGAATCACTATTGTCCTCAAAGCCGAGCGTCCTTCGGTTAACGCCACTGCGGGAAATCGGTTGTCGAATACGGTGATGTGACGATCTCGTGTACCAAGTGTCAAATTACGGCCGGGGTGGATTCTTCAATGGGGCTAATGCGGTAAAGATTTTCACCAAATTTGCAGAAAGTAGAAATGCTAAAAGGACGGACAGGTAGGCACATGCGGCAACCTTTTTCGTCAGAAATGCACTCGGAAAGAAAGCAGTTGTAGGAAGAGTTGCCTTAATGAAAACGTTATGCAATCATCTCATAAATGATTATACCGGCCGCTAATTTTAAAGATTCTTCTTTCACGTCAAACTTCGACCTCTTTTCCCTAGATTTCATTTTCCTAATCCCGCAAAGAAATAAACAACATTAACGTGTGCCTTCCATCCCTTGTGTATCAACGTAATAAAATTAGCGGGTAAGTTGGGACTGGGACCATTTAACTTTTGCCTAGAGAAACATTTTCTGTTCTGTGGCGTGACAAGACAAGTAAAGATTTCTTGAAAGGTTAATTTCGTTCAAAGGAAGGGAATGAGCCGTCTCGCACCGGGAAAACCTTCGTGTCCCGCGGAAGGGACCCCGGTGCAAAACTATATCAAGAATCGGTCATTTGGAGGCATGGTGATCAAAGAACTGGTGTACTTCTCACGTCTGTCTCGATGCATTTGTAATCAATTGCTGTTAAATCGTTGCAGTATCGCAAAATTATAGCGGAAAAGGATGAAAAATCATTCATTCGACGTTGAAATACTTGGGGGATTCGTTCAGAGGAGGTTTATCAACATTGTTTCAGCGAGATGCCGATTTTCCAAGAAGGAAACCCGGTGCCCATTATATAAATTGTTATTTGTGCGAATGATGCTGATTCCATATGCTGTGAACGACGATGCATTCCGTAGAAATAGTTTCTGGGAATTGATTGATTGGATAGAATTAGCACAATGGAAAATCCACGGAAGCGCTCACTGCCCGCCATTTTGTTTATTGCGACGCCTGCTCGTCACGACTTGGTGAATGTACAAGGAACGCTGTTGCCCAGCTGCGTTCTATGCTTGCGAGGGTCATGGTTTCCACAGAAATTTCTTCCTCGTGCGGAATGCCACGTGGGTCATTGCGACAGCCCTTTTCTGGTTAACGTAGAAACTTGGGGCGAGGACGGGTCGCATTACCTGCCTGCCTCCTCGCGTTGAACCCCCGAGGAGTTTTACGACGCAGCGGATGGGACGGGAGGTTAAGCGGAATTAGCCTTCGCGGAAAAACGGCCGCGTGGGAAGGGCATGTGGGAACCTGTCATTTACTGCCCCTGGAAGTGAAGCAGGAGCAACGTGACCACAAGCGTACCAGTTTCGGAGGGACGCCGTGAATCCATATTATTTTTGACGGAGGGAGACATGTAAGTCAAGGCTTACGTCTGAGAAACGAGCATAGCAGGTCAGTGGTTTGAAAAGTACTGGGTGAAAGGGAAGTAATCATGGGAATATAATATTTTTTCCTTAATATCTCGACGGTCATTTTCATCAAATGCAGACGCATAGCAGTAGAAAATATATTTGAGTAGGAGGTTAGAAATTCGTCCATCTTTTATTGTCATAAGTTTCTCCTTTACATTTACTCTATTTTTTCGTGAACCGCGCGCGTGCACACCAGGTAAGTAGTTGGTGAATCGGAGGAAAGCGTGGGACTCTTTACGTTTATTTATGTACGTCCTTTGCGGCCGAGTATTGACGATTGCCCATCGCAGTCGGGTATTTGAAAACTGAAGATTATTTCATGGCCCTTAGAAGGGCCGTTAGGATGCATCAAAGCAATCCCGTCGAGGAATTTACTTTGAGCTGGTGTACTTGGTGACGGCCTTGGTCCCCTCGGAGACGGCGTGCTTGGCCAGCTCACCGGGAAGCAAGAGCCTGACGGCGGTCTGCACCTCCCGGCTGGTGATGGTGGAGCGCTTGTTGTAGTGAGCCAGGCGAGAAGCTTCGGCGGCGATTCTCTCGAAAATGTCGTTGACGAAGCTGTTCATGATGCTCATGGCCTTGCTGGAGATTCCGGTGTCGGGGTGCACCTGCTTCAGCACTTTGTAGATGTAGATTGCGTAGCTCTCCTTCCTCCTGCGCTTCTTCTTCTTGTCTCCCTTGGAGATGTTCTTCTGGGCCTTGCCCGCTTTCTTCGCAGCCTTTCCGCTCGTCTTGGGTGGCATGGTGATCACGTTCGGCGAACGGGGTCGATTTCAGTATTTTTGCCTAACATCAGTCGCCTGCTTATGTACCCCTGGTCCGTTCCGTGAGCCGAATCTCCTCGACGACCAATCACGTAAAAGCATGATGTGGCGTCGCTCGGACGGCGGCAGCCTATATAAATGCGCCCAGGAGTCGGACAGCGATTAGACAGCACTACCAGATAAAGAAGCATTCAGCCATGTCCGGACGAGGAAAGGGAGGAAAAGTGAAGGGGAAGTCCAAGTCCCGCTCCAGCAGGGCCGGTCTTCAGTTTCCGGTCGGTCGTATCCACCGTCTGCTCCGCAAGGGGAACTATGCCGAGCGTGTTGGTGCCGGTGCCCCAGTCTACTTGGCCGCCGTCATGGAGTACCTGGCCGCGGAAGTCCTCGAGTTGGCCGGTAACGCTGCCAGGGACAACAAGAAGACGAGAATCATCCCTCGTCACTTGCAGTTGGCCATCCGCAACGACGAGGAGTTGAATAAGCTCCTGTCGGGCGTTACCATCGCTCAGGGAGGTGTCCTTCCGAACATCCAGGCGGTGCTCCTGCCCAAGAAGACTGAGAAGAAGGCATAAGCATCACGCTGTGCGCATAAAAGGTCCTTTTCAGGACCAGAACATACTAGAGAGATGTACGCGATAAATGTCATGTGAAAAAAAAAATAATAACAATAAACGTGATAAGCATAGGGACTGAAAAGTGGAGCTATAATTGGGCTAAGGTAAACGATGGGAAATACAGCGTATAAAAAGTGAAAGCGTTCGCTGAAATGCAACGAAGAATGATTGAAGGTGACACTGATTCGTTTACGATGTATTTCATAGTCTGTCATAAAATTTCACCTGCAATCTGCCGCTCATTTCTTGTTAACATGCATGGTTGCAACGGCGCGATATACATTGTCGCCAGTCCGTTGCCACGTGCTAATTCATGTACGGTTGCAACGGCGCGATTTACATTGTCGCCAGTCCGTTGCCACGTGCTTATTCCGATTCGCTGACAATGTCTTTTACGTCGGTAATGGCTCATACAATTTCAACTCTATTATCACCGCCATTTTTTTTCCGGTGCGTTCGAACAGGTCTTACTTTACTATTTATCGCCGTCACACACGCTATGGCGAATAGGGAATAATTTTTCGTTCCGTTATGGCAAAGGATTGGCTCCATCTCTGAACATTGTATTGGTCCTTAGAAGGACCTTTTTTATCGACGTACGCCGGGTGTCGGATGGCGATCCCGTCGCGTCGTGTCTAACCGCCAAACCCGTAGAGAGTGCGGCCCTGTCTCTTGAGTGCGTACACGACGTCCATGGCTGTGACGGTCTTCCTCTTGGCGTGTTCGGTGTAGGTGACGGCGTCACGAATAACGTTCTCAAGGAACACCTTGAGCACACCGCGCGTCTCCTCGTAGATGAGTCCGGAGATACGCTTCACTCCACCTCGGCGGGCGAGACGGCGGATGGCCGGCTTGGTGATGCCCTGGATGTTATCGCGGAGAACTTTGCGATGACGTTTGGCTCCTCCCTTTCCCAGGCCTTTTCCTCCCTTGCCGCGTCCAGTCATCTCTGTAGTCTGCTCGTAGTAAGGGCTGCTGTCTGATGACCTGAAATGCACCTTCGCCGGTATTTATAAACGTCGCCGCCGCGGCGATGACGTACCCGACCTCTCCACCAATCAGCGTCGCCCGTACTATCTGGCGCCATTCTCGGAAGTGCTTAAAAGACGGCGTTGACCCGGCTTTTTACAGATCGCAGAAATGGCACGTACGAAGCAGACAGCCCGCAAGTCCACCGGAGGAAAGGCCCCGAGGAAGCAGCTGGCCACCAAGGCCGCTCGCAAGAGCGCGCCGGCGACGGGAGGCGTCAAGAAGCCCCACAGGTACCGCCCCGGTACCGTGGCCCTTCGTGAGATCAGGAGATACCAGAAGAGCACGGAGCTCCTCATCCGCAAGCTGCCCTTCCAGCGCCTGGTGCGTGAGATCGCCCAGGACTTCAAGACCGATCTTCGGTTCCAGAGCTCCGCCGTCATGGCTCTCCAGGAGGCCAGCGAGGCTTACCTAGTGGGTCTCTTTGAGGACACCAACCTCTGCGCCATCCACGCTAAGCGTGTGACCATCATGCCCAAGGACATCCAGCTGGCCCGCCGTATCCGCGGAGAGCGAGCTTAGAAAGCTACTTTCGGCCGAAAAACAAAGGTCCTTTTCAGGACCAGTACATACTTAAAAGTTTGAATTTAGCACGATCGCACAATAATTGACGACGATGTAAATCCATTGGAATGATGGACGACATGAAATTTCCTTTGCGCATGGCAAGTGCGTTGGCACGGCCACGCATGAAATGAGATGAAATAAAAGTTCGTGCGAAAACTTACCCGACGCGCTTTACGAAAAGAAAACAATACTCCGTGACGTGTTGTTCATTTTACACGTTCTATGAATGTTATTCTTAATTTTTTTTTTTTCGTCCGTCCATGTCGCATCATCAATTTTAAATAGGACCGTTGTTTTTGCATGGCATTAATCATGATAAATGTTAACTTTGGGCGTGCTCGGTGGCGTGGGCATTGAGTGGCAAGCATCTTTGGAAGACATGATGGTCCTAAAAAGGACCGAGATTGGACGCTGTCTGCTGTCCTAGGTGCGCCGGTGGCGAAGCAGTGATGGTTCACTTCTTTTTCTGGGCGGCGGAAGGTTTCTTGGCGGCGGGCTTGGCCTTGGTGGGCGTCTTCTTGGGCTTGGGGGTCTTGGGTTTGGTGGCCGCCTTTTTCGCCTTCGACGGGGACTTTGCCGCCTTGGCGGCGGGTTTCCCAGCCGCCGGCTTCTTCTTTGGCTTGTCCGCCGCCTTCTTCGCCTTCTTGGCTGGTGGCGCGGACTTGCTTCGCTCCTTGGGCGCGGACCTCTTGGTGCCACTGGACGCCTTCTCGGAGGACTTCTTGGCTCCGACCGCTTTCGGTTTCTTTACTCCCGTCTTCTTGACGACCTTTTTCGCCTTGGTCGTCCCGCTGGCTGCCGCGGGTGCGGCCTTCTTGCTGTGGCTCAGCTTGAAGGAACCTGAGGCGCCCTTTCCCTTGGTCTGGACGAGAGTTCCGGCGGTGACGGCCGCCTTGAGGTACTTCTTGATGAAAGGCGAGAGCCTCTCGGCGTCCACTTTGTAGCTGGCTGCGATGTACTTCTTGATGGCTTGAAGGGAAGAGCCACCGCGCTCCTTGAGGCCCTTGACTGCGTTGTTAACCATCTCGGAAGTGGGCGGGTGCGACGGCTTTGCGCGAGCCTTCTTGGCTGCTCCGCCCTTGCTGGCCTTCTTGGAAGCCGCGGAGGTTCCTGAAGAAGGCAGGGGTTTTACTGCGACGGTGCCCGAAGGCTGGGCTGCCGGTGGTGCGGCTGCCGCTGCTCCAGATGCTGCGTCTGCCATGTTATCGGCTGCTGCGTGATGATAGAAAGAGAAAATTACCAAGACAGGATTTCATACGAAAGTCCACCTTGCTATCGTACCATTTCGGAGCAAAATACGATCTCTTCCTCTCGCCTCCGGTGCGCTTCTCGGATTGTTTGTACTCCACTCCTCCTCCGACTTTCGCGTTTCGGAGAGTGTCGGGGGCGCGTAACGAGGGCGCCTTGCGCCGCGGCGCCCGTCAGGGTTCCACCCTGTCGGCCGTGGCGGCGCCAGGCGTTTGGCGAGCCCAGTTCGTGTGCAGCGGGTCGTCAAAATACGGGTTGTCGTCCTGTCGAAGGCGTACCCGGGAATAAACGTTGCGCACGTTTCTACCGGGGTCGATTCCTCGAGATCCGAGGTAACGTACGTTCGAGGCCATCCTTCACCTGGTATTGGACGCGCTCGCGACCCGGTGGGCCGCGCGCCGGCCGCGGAAAGCGGCCCCGAGAAGACGGTCCCTTCGGACGCCTTCCCCCTGACTCGGCGCCTGTCAAACCTTCCTCCTGTTCCTCCCCGGTGCCTGTCCCGTAAGCGGACGTTTATGCATTTTTCGACGACTCGGGGGCGTCGCGACGCACCCACCTCCCGCGCCCGTGGGAAAGGATTATCGAGTCGCAAATGGAGACGGAGTCACCCGTTAAGCGCACGCCTTACGACGCGTCCGCGTGGGCTTCGAAATGGTTGCATGGGGTGGCCGAAGGGGAAAAAGAAATGAACTGTACGCACGCGAATGGGACGTCAAAGTTCACGTACAACAAAGTCGAGGATGGCGCCGAATTATGCTTTAGCCCCGTGAGCGGGCGGGAAAAACAATGTAGTAGCCGAGGGCGCGCAGTGGCGACCCGGCCGTGACGAGTTTCCAACGGCTTCGGACGTCGGTACCTCGTTGCGGGATGATGAATTTGTAGCAACCGGCATGTCATCGGAAACGAAATGATACTTCATCACGGGAAAACTCTTATTGTCGTTGAAACGGCGCCACATCCACGTTTCCGCGGATGTCTACCCTAGTTTCCTTGCACGTCTTTCGAAGAGGAGAGTCGTCTGCCGTCGACTTGTTATCGCGTTCATTTCTTTTATTACAAAGAAACACCTTCCTTCCCTGTGCGATGCGTTGGATGTGCTTTTCTCCACGGTGCCGTCAAGTTACGGAATACACCCCTACGACCTTAAAAAAAATCCCTCCCACACACACGCTGTATGTCACGTTAAATGACCCTGTGTGATGGGATACCTCGGGGACGTAGTCAACGTGAAAGCGACTCCTTGAAAACCAGGCTCTCGTAAGCGTACGTAATTCGTGTCGGCAACTTCGCTCGGTGCACATCCCCCGCCGTACGTCTTATTCACGGAAACTGCGAAAATAGGGCGCATCGCGGGATTGTATGCGCGATCATTACGATGGGAAACAGGCGTCTCGCGCCTTACTTCACCTAACTGGGTGTCTCACCTTAAGCGATCGTTTTACACGTATCAAATGGCATGGCATTTACCGTTACAACTGTGGGTTAAGTGATGGAGAGGTGACCGCTGTCGATAACTAATTTTGCGTACGGAAAAAAAAGAAAGAGCAATTGCAATCGCCATAAGCAAATAGGACAGATGCGTTTAACTCGATAATATCCACATCCCTTTCGTCGTAGTTGCGGAGCTATGACGGCTTGTATTCGTGTCTCAATATTTTTCAGTTGCTTCCAACCTAATTTCACATCGTTTCCACTTCTTTCCAATCGACATAATGTGTGTCCCTCCATGCCGTTGGAATAATATCTTTCATTAGAGCAATGGTCGACTTTTCCTTATAACTTTCGAGGGTCGGGATAGTGATTGACGGATGAGGTAGAGTGAATAGCCCTTACCTGGAAAACATTCCTGTGAATAAATAAAAAAAAAACGTGGGAAAAAGCCGTCGGGGCGTGATGCGGCGTTCAATAGTGATGACAGATTATACTATCTGGCGTAGGAAAGACTTGAATACGATTTTTCCTGGGATCGTAATCAGGGATCCAGGCTGGTTTCCAGTGCTTGCGGGTTGGGGGGACTAGGGGCGGAATTAACAGCCGGAACCGTTCATTCCTCTACGACCTCTCTTTCGTGGAACTCGTATCACCGTCGACAGTTCACGGAACATCATTTCTCGGTTCTGTCTCGAAGAAGCCCCTGTGTTAATTCAATTACTCAGTATCTACTTCGTTCTGCATTACTTAATCAATACATGTGGACCCATCAAATATTTCATCCCCGTTCATTGTTGATTCCTTGAGGTTCCTAGCGATGCGGAAGCAACTTTATCGTCACGAGTAATAAAAGAACGATGATTAACAATTTTAAGCTGTCTGGTACCTAGCACATCACCATAAAAGATACGAAATAAGCATTCCAGTGAACAGGAAAACAAATAGTCGTCTTTTCCCCGGCCAATCTGGGATCATTGCAATGTGAAGCGAAAGTCAATCGGGAGTAAAGAGGATTCAATCCACTCGCGATGAAGTAGACGACTGAAGGTTGCGTAGGTCTATGTGCACGTTCGTGTGTGTTAGTTTCTAGTGTTCATATGTAAATGACAGTTGTGTCAATGGGGGAACGTTATTCGAAAGTAACACTAGTTGACTCGAATTTAATCATTCTTATTACCAGTAGTTGCATTGCAAAATTTGACATTATCACGGCAGGAGGTAGGTATTTTGGTGATGACTGTCATAAATGTTCGCTAATGGAGGATGTTTGTCATCCATTCCGAGATTTTGAAAAAAAACTGTCTCCGTTTACATATCGCTGCGTACCCGAGATATTTTACTAATTTGGTACTCTGTGTGGATGAATTTATTAACAGATGTCATAAGGGTGATTTCAACTACACAAATTTGACAAAGTTCGATGTTAAGTATTAACGCCTCGCTGTGACTGGTATGACATTACATGATATCCCGGTGATTAAGCATCACCACAACTGCTAAGGTAATTAATCGTCATGGTGTATATCATGAGTCTTAAAATCACACGATCGTTATGAAATGTACACCGCTTCACGGCTCGTCGGCATTTTCTCCCGTCCGTAGTTAAGTTGTATGTTACTAAGTTGCCTAGGCAAGGACGTTATTCCATTCCCGGCCACTGTTACTAGGTGAATCTGATTAAATATCGCTTCACGAATCACTATTGTCCTCAAAGCCGAGCGTCCTTCGGTTAACGCCACTGCGGGAAATCGGTTGTCGAATACGGTGATGTGACGATCTCGTGTACCAAGTGTCAAATTACGGCCGGGGTGGATTCTTCAATGGGGCTAATGCGGTAAAGATTTTCACCAAATTTGCAGAAAGTAGAAATGCTAAAAGGACGGACAGGTAGGCACATGCGGCAACCTTTTTCGTCAGAAATGCACTCGGAAAGAAAGCAGTTGTAGGAAGAGTTGCCTTAATGAAAACGTTATGCAATCATCTCATAAATGATTATACCGGCCGCTAATTTTAAAGATTCTTCTTTCACGTCAAACTTCGACCTCTTTTCCCTAGATTTCATTTTCCTAATCCCGCAAAGAAATAAACAACATTAACGTGTGCCTTCCATCCCTTGTGTATCAACGTAATAAAATTAGCGGGTAAGTTGGGACTGGGACCATTTAACTTTTGCCTAGAGAAACATTTTCTGTTCTGTGGCGTGACAAGACAAGTAAAGATTTCTTGAAAGGTTAATTTCGTTCAAAGGAAGGGAATGAGCCGTCTCGCACCGGGAAAACCTTCGTGTCCCGCGGAAGGGACCCCGGTGCAAAACTATATCAAGAATCGGTCATTTGGAGGCATGGTGATCAAAGAACTGGTGTACTTCTCACGTCTGTCTCGATGCATTTGTAATCAATTGCTGTTAAATCGTTGCAGTATCGCAAAATTATAGCGGAAAAGGATGAAAAATCATTCATTCGACGTTGAAATACTTGGGGGATTCGTTCAGAGGAGGTTTATCAACATTGTTTCAGCGAGATGCCGATTTTCCAAGAAGGAAACCCGGTGCCCATTATATAAATTGTTATTTGTGCGAATGATGCTGATTCCATATGCTGTGAACGACGATGCATTCCGTAGAAATAGTTTCTGGGAATTGATTGATTGGATAGAATTAGCACAATGGAAAATCCACGGAAGCGCTCACTGCCCGCCATTTTGTTTATTGCGACGCCTGCTCGTCACGACTTGGTGAATGTACAAGGAACGCTGTTGCCCAGCTGCGTTCTATGCTTGCGAGGGTCATGGTTTCCACAGAAATTTCTTCCTCGTGCGGAATGCCACGTGGGTCATTGCGACAGCCCTTTTCTGGTTAACGTAGAAACTTGGGGCGAGGACGGGTCGCATTACCTGCCTGCCTCCTCGCGTTGAACCCCCGAGGAGTTTTACGACGCAGCGGATGGGACGGGAGGTTAAGCGGAATTAGCCTTCGCGGAAAAACGGCCGCGTGGGAAGGGCATGTGGGAACCTGTCATTTACTGCCCCTGGAAGTGAAGCAGGAGCAACGTGACCACAAGCGTACCAGTTTCGGAGGGACGCCGTGAATCCATATTATTTTTGACGGAGGGAGACATGTAAGTCAAGGCTTACGTCTGAGAAACGAGCATAGCAGGTCAGTGGTTTGAAAAGTACTGGGTGAAAGGGAAGTAATCATGGGAATATAATATTTTTTCCTTAATATCTCGACGGTCATTTTCATCAAATGCAGACGCATAGCAGTAGAAAATATATTTGAATAGGAGGTTAGAAATTCGTCCATCTTTTATTGTCATAAGTTTCTCCTTTACATTTACTCTATTTTTTCGTGAACCGCGCGCGTGCACACCAGGTATGTAGTTGGTGAATCGGAGGAAAGCGTGGGACTCTTTACGTTTATTTATGTACGTCCTTTGCGGCCGAGTATTGACGATTGCCCATCGCAGTCGGGTATTTGAAAACTGAAGATTATTTCATGGCCCTTAGAAGGGCCGTTAGGATGCATCAAAGCAATCCCGTCGAGGAATTTACTTTGAGCTGGTGTACTTGGTGACGGCCTTGGTCCCCTCGGAGACGGCGTGCTTGGCCAGCTCACCGGGAAGCAAGAGCCTGACGGCGGTCTGCACCTCCCGGCTGGTGATGGTGGAGCGCTTGTTGTAGTGAGCCAGGCGAGAAGCTTCGGCGGCGATTCTCTCGAAAATGTCGTTGACGAAGCTGTTCATAATGCTCATGGCCTTGCTGGAGATTCCGGTGTCGGGGTGCACCTGCTTCAGCACTTTGTAGATGTAGATTGCGTAGCTCTCCTTCCTCCTGCGCTTCTTCTTCTTGTCTCCCTTGGAGATGTTCTTCTGGGCCTTGCCCGCTTTCTTCGCAGCCTTTCCGCTCGTCTTGGGTGGCATGGTGATCACGTTCGGCGAACGGGGTCGATTTCAGTATTTTTGCCTAACATCAGTCGCCTGCTTATGTACCCCTGGTCCGTTCCGTGAGCCGAATCTCCTCGACGACCAATCACGTAAAAGCATGATGTGGCGTCGCTCGGACGGCGGCAGCCTATATAAATGCGCCCAGGAGTCGGACAGCGATTAGACAGCACTACCAGATAAAGAAGCATTCAGCCATGTCCGGACGAGGAAAGGGAGGAAAAGTGAAGGGGAAGTCCAAGTCCCGCTCCAGCAGGGCCGGTCTTCAGTTTCCGGTCGGTCGTATCCACCGTCTGCTCCGCAAGGGGAACTATGCCGAGCGTGTTGGTGCCGGTGCCCCAGTCTACTTGGCCGCCGTCATGGAGTACCTGGCCGCGGAAGTCCTCGAGTTGGCCGGTAACGCTGCCAGGGACAACAAGAAGACGAGAATCATCCCTCGTCACTTGCAGTTGGCCATCCGCAACGACGAGGAGTTGAATAAGCTCCTGTCGGGCGTTACCATCGCTCAGGGAGGTGTCCTTCCAGGATCCAGGCGGTGCTCCTGCCCAAGAAGACTGAGAAGAAGGCATAAGCATCACGCTGTGCGCATAAAAGGTCCTTTTCAGGACCAGAACATACTAGAGAGATGTACGCGATAAATGTCATGTGAAAAAAAAAATAATAACAATAAACGTGATAAGCATAGGGACTGAAAAGTGGAGCTATAATTGGGCTAAGGTAAACGATGGGAAATACAGCGTATAAAAAGTGAAAGCGTTCGCTGAAATGCAACGAAGAATGATTGAAGGTGACACTGATTCGTTTACGATGTATTTCATAGTCTGTCATAAAATTTCACCTGCAATCTGCCGCTTATTTCTTGTTAACATGCATGGTTGCAACGGCGCGATATACATTGTCGCCAGTCCGTTGCCACGTGCTAATTCATGTACGGTTGCAACGGCGCGATTTACATTGTCGCCAGTCCGTTGCCACGTGCTTATTCCGATTCGCTGACAATGTCTTTTACGTCGGTAATGGCTCATACAATTTCAACTCTATTATCACCGCCATTTTTTTTTCCGGTGCGTTCGAACAGGTCTTACTTTACTATTTATCGCCGTCACACACGCTATGGCGAATAGGGAATAATTTTTCGTTCCGTTATGGCAAAGGATTGGCTCCATCTCTGAACATTGTATTGGTCCTTAGAAGGACCTTTTTTATCGACGTACGCCGGGTGTCGGATGGCGATCCCGTCGCGTCGTGTCTAACCGCCAAACCCGTAGAGAGTGCGGCCCTGTCTCTTGAGTGCGTACACGACGTCCATGGCTGTGACGGTCTTCCTCTTGGCGTGTTCGGTGTAGGTGACGGCGTCACGAATAACGTTCTCAAGGAACACCTTGAGCACACCGCGCGTCTCCTCGTAGATGAGTCCGGAGATACGCTTCACTCCACCTCGGCGGGCGAGACGGCGGATGGCCGGCTTGGTGATGCCCTGGATGTTATCGCGGAGAACTTTGCGATGACGTTTGGCTCCTCCCTTTCCCAGGCCTTTTCCTCCCTTGCCGCGTCCAGTCATCTCTGTAGTCTGCTCGTAGTAAGGGCTGCTGTCTGATGACCTGAACCACCACCACCACGCATGTAGAACTGCGCCGAAGGCGCATTTTAAACCGGTTTCCAGCTCTGCTGATGAACGGTTGAAGGATGTTGGTGTTTAAAGGGCGAAGTTTCTATATAAAGTATCCATTTTCTTAGTTTGTTGCGACAGTTTTATTTAAATGTTATGGTTGCTCATATACACAGGTTTTAGCTCTTTTGTATTTGAAGTGGGGGTTTTCCGAGTAATTCCAAAGAGGTGCTAGTAAAGGGTTACCGGTATTTCCTAGCGCTGCCTCGAAAGACTTCGCTAAGTTTTTGAGGTGTATTGACAACTCCGGTATATTTAGGTCCTTGCGGATGTCAACGTTTCTTATGAACCACGGGGCGTTTGTAAGGGTTCTTAGGGTACTGTTTTGAAATTGTGACATTTTATTGATTTTGGTTTGTATTATTGAGCCCCAAGCTGGGAAACCGTATGTTAGGATGGGGCGTATCATTGATTTGAACAGGAGGACTTTGGTGTGTAGACGGAGGGGACTGGTGCGTTTAATTAAAGGATAGACGGAAAAAACAGCCGCATTTGCCTTGTTGAGCGCGTATTGGGTGTGAGTTTGCCAGTTCAGTTTCTTGTCTAGGTGGACACCAAGGAATTTAGCCGATGTAGCCTGAGGGATTTTATCCCTTCCGTAGTAGATAGCGGAAGTGTTGACTTTCTTCGTTTTTCTGGCATAATTAACGTTAATGCATTTGCTTGGGTTGATAGTTAATTTCCATTCCGTCATCCACTCGGCTATGGTATTGAGATGTTCTTGGACGTTATTCGCGGCGTGGTTTGGATCAAAGGAAGTTGAAGCAATAGCTGAGTCGTCTGCGTAGAGGTAGCTTACGGTGTTTGGGTGTGATGGAAGGTCGTTGATGTACAGGTTGAACAGGACGGGTGATAGGATTGATCCTTGAGGAACGCCTGCGGATATGGACCGGGAGCTTGATTTGGCGTTGTTAAGTGCTACGAAGAAAGTGCGGTGTGAAAGAAAGGAGTAGATAATTTTGGTGAGGTAGATAGATATATCAGTATGCAGCAGTTTCTGAATCAGCCCAGTATGCCAGACCTTATCAAAGGCCCTTTGTAGGTCTAGATAGACTACTTGAGTGTTTTTGTTGATATTAAAACCGAAGGAGATTTGTTCAACCAGTCTAGTAATTTGTTGAGTAGTGGAGTGGCGATGGCGGAAGCCAGTTTGTTCCGGTCTGATTAAATCCAGTGCTGAAACTTCCTCTTGGAGTCTGTTGAGTATGCATTTTTCTAGTATCTTGCCCATGCAGGGGAGCAGGCTGATTGGTCTGTAGTTTAATATGTCGGAGGGGTTTTTATCAGGTTTTGGAATGAGTATTATTTTGGCTAATTTCCAAGTCTTTGGGAAATATGAATGGGAAAGGCAGGCGTTGAGGATGGAGAGCAGGTGCTTGAGGAAGGGTTTTGGAAGGTTTTTGAGGTGAAGGTAGGAGATTTGATCAGGGCCTGGTGATGACTTGGTTTTGGAGTGGGAGATGATGGATTGGAGTTCTTGGGGGGTAATTTCCGGGAATGGAGGAGATGGGCAACGTATCAGGCTAGAGGCGCTGTCCAACGCTACTGGGTCCAACGGTGAAGTATTTTCGTTTTTAAAGATGTCACTTAGTGAGTCAGCAAAGGCATTTGCCTTGTCGCTGTCGTCGTATAGTGCTCGACCATTGTAACGTATTGGTGGAGTGGGTAGTTTTTTCCTACGCAGACAGCGGGCTAGGGTCCAAACTGAATTGTCCTTGTGGGAGAGAGAGCTGATTTTGTCGTGCCAGGTTTTATCATTATGGCTCCTAATTTTGGATGTAACAAGGTTTCGGAGCGCACAGAAGCGGTTTTTGTCTTGGCGGAGATGGGTGCGTTGCCAGAGGGTTCTGGCTTTGTTCCTCAGAGAGATTAAGCGCAATATGTCTGGAGGTAGTGTGGGACCAGCGATAGAGATTGGAGAGGGGGGGTAGTAGGAGCGATGGATGACTTCGGTTAGGGAGTTTGTGAAGTCTATTGCCGCTTTTTCTAAACTGGCTGGAGTGCTAGTCGAAAGGGGGGCAAGGGTATAGGCAAAGCAGTTCTCTTTGAATAGCTTCCAGTTAACCCTTCTGGTAGGTTCCGATGGAGTAAAGGAAAAAGTAGGGACGCAGAAGAATATGGGGCAGTGGTCTGAGGCTGCGTTATCAAGGTTAAGGATTTGAAATGCAATGTCAGCGGATGAGAGGACAACATCCAGGATGTCGGAGGAATTTGGGAGATGGTGAAAGTGGGTTGGGAAAGGTGGTGAGTGGATGGAAAGGTTATTGGTGAAAAGTAGCTTACGGAGGGCGCGTCCTCGTGATGAAGTGGTTTTGCAACCCCAGGCAGAATGTTTGGCATTTAAGTCACCACCTATTATAAGTTTAGGTTGTAGTAAGGAGGCGAGCGCTGTTAAGTCAGGGGCGTCTGACTTCGGAGATGAAGGAGGAAAGTAGGCAGACCAGATGTTGAGAGTACCAGTGACTCCCTTTAAAGCTATTCCAGTAAGTTCCAGTTTTTGGGTGGGTGGGGGTTGAAGTACGGTGAAGCGTAGGTTGTTTTTTGAAAGGATCATAACACCACCGCCGGGGCCAGTTGCTCTATCTTTTCTTATGGCACGGTAGTTTGGACAGGAAAAAGTTTGGTGGTTTTTCAGTTTAGTTTCCTGAAGCAGGACAATGTCTGGGTTATGGTTTGCTATTAGGAGGTTGAGTTCTTGTTTTTTGTTACTGATGCCGTTAATATTCCATTGTAGGACCTTGAGGATATGGTTAGTTGTTTGTAAATTATGCGCCATTTACAAGCTGAAGCAGGGCTGGGATAAGGTCATTCGTGATGATGCTTATGAGGGTTTGATTATCGGTAGGAGAGAGAAGCTTCGTAATAATTCTCAACAGAGCAGTTCTTGTATCAGCGGTAGGCGATGTATCGTTGATTGATTGGGAAGGTTGCGCAGAGGGTGGGGGAAGGGGTGGAACATGGCACGTACGAAGCAGACAGCCCGCAAGTCCACCGGAGGAAAGGCCCCGAGGAAGCAGCTGGCCACCAAGGCCGCTCGCAAGAGCGCGCCGGCGACGGGAGGCGTCAAGAAGCCCCACAGGTACCGCCCCGGTACCGTGGCCCTTCGTGAGATCAGGAGATACCAGAAGAGCACGGAGCTCCTCATCCGCAAGCTGCCCTTCCAGCGCCTGGTGCGTGAGATCGCCCAGGACTTCAAGACCGATCTTCGGTTCCAGAGCTCCGCCGTCATGGCTCTCCAGGAGGCCAGCGAGGCTTACCTAGTGGGTCTCTTTGAGGACACCAACCTCTGCGCCATCCACGCTAAGCGTGTGACCATCATGCCCAAGGACATCCAGCTGGCCCGCCGTATCCGCGGAGAGCGAGCTTAGAAAGCTACTTTCGGCCGAAAAACAAAGGTCCTTTTCAGGACCAGTACATACTTAAAAGTTTGAATTTAGCACGATCGCACAATAATTGACGACGATATAAATCCATTGGAATGATGGACGACATGAAATTTCCTTTCCGCATGGCAAGTGCGTTGGCACGGATGAAATGAGATGAAAGCGATGAAATAAAAGTTCGTGCGATGCTTACCTGACGCGCTTTACGAAAAGAAAACAATACTCCGTGACGTGTTGTTCATTTTACACGTTCTATGAATGTTATTCTTAATTTTTTTTTTCGTCCGTCCATGTCGCATCATCAATTTTAAATAGGACCGTTGTTTTTGCATGGCATTAATCATGATAAATGTTAACTTTGGGCGTGCTCGGTGGCGTGGGCATTGAGTGGCAAGCATCTTTGGAAGACATGATGGTCCTAAAAAGGATCGAGATTGGACGCTGTCTGCTGTCCTAGGTGCGCCGGTGGCGAAGCAGTGATGGTTCACTTCTTTTTCTGGGCGGCGGAAGGTTTCTTGGCGGCGGGCTTGGCCTTGGTGGGCGTCTTCTTGGGCTTGGGGGTCTTGGGTTTGGTGGCCGCCTTTTTCGCCTTCGACGGGGACTTTGCCGCCTTGGCGGCGGGTTTCCCAGCCGCCGGCTTCTTCTTTGGCTTGTCCGCCGCCTTCTTCGCCTTCTTGGCTGGTGGCGCGGACTTGCTTCGCTCCTTGGGCGCGGACCTCTTGGTGCCACTGGACGCCTTCTCGGAGGACTTCTTGGCTCCGACCGCTTTCGGTTTCTTTACTCCCGTCTTCTTGACGACCTTTTTCGCCTTGGTCGTCCCGCTGGCTGCCGCGGGTGCGGCCTTCTTGCTGTGGCTCAGCTTGAAGGAACCTGAGGCGCCCTTTCCCTTGGTCTGGACGAGAGTTCCGGCGGTGACGGCCGCCTTGAGGTACTTCTTGATGAAAGGCGAGAGCCTCTCGGCGTCCACTTTGTAGCTGGCTGCGATGTACTTCTTGATGGCTTGAAGGGAAGAGCCACCGCGCTCCTTGAGGCCCTTGACTGCGTTGTTAACCATCTCGGAAGTGGGCGGGTGCGACGGCTTTGCGCGAGCCTTCTTGGCTGCTCCGCCCTTGCTGGCCTTCTTGGAAGCCGCGGAGGTTCCTGAAGAAGGCAGGGGTTTTACTGCGACGGTGCCCGAAGGCTGGGCTGCCGGTGGTGCGGCCGCCGCTGCTCCAGATGCTGCGTCTGCCATGTTATCGGCTGCTGCGTGATGATAGAAAGAGAAAATTACCAAGACAGGATTTCATACGAAAGTCCACCTTGCTATCGTACCATTTCGGAGCAAAATACGATCTCTTCCTCTCGCCTCCGGTGCGCTTCTCGGATTGTTTGTACTCCACTCCTCCTCCGACTTTCGCGTTTCGGAGAGTGTCGGGGGCGCGTAACGAGGGCGCCTTGCGCCGCGGCGCCCGTCAGGGTTCCACCCTGTCGGCCGTGGCGGCGCCAGGCGTTTGGCGAGCCCAGTTCGTGTGCAGCGGGTCGTCAAAATACGGGTTGTCGTCCTGTCGAAGGCGTACCCGGGAATAAACGTTGCACACGTTTCTACCGGGGTCGATTCCTCGAGATCCGAGGTAACGTACGTTCGAGGCCATCCTTCACCTGGTATTGGACGCGCTCGCGACCCGGTGGGCCGCGCGCCGGCCGCGGAAAGCGGCCCCGAGAAGACGGTCCCTTCGGACGCCTTCCCCCTGACTCGGCGCCTGTCAAACCTTCCTCCTGTTCCTCCCCGGTGCCTGTCCCGTAAGCGGACGTTTATGCATTTTTCGACGACTCGGGGGCGTCGCGACGCACCCACCTCCCGCGCCCGTGGGAAAGGATTATCGAGTCGCAAATGGAGACGGAGTCACCCGTTAAGCGCACGCCTTACGACGCGTCCGCGTGGGCTTCGAAATGGTTGCATGGGGTGGCCGAAGGGGAAAAAGAAATGAACTGTACGCACGCGAATGGGACGTCAAAGTTCACGTACAACAAAGTCGAGGATGGCGCCGAATTATGCTTTAGCCCCGTGAGCGGGCGGGAAAAACAATGTAGTAGCCGAGGGCGCGCAGTGGCGACCCGGCCGTGACGAGTTTCCAACGGCTTCGGACGTCGGTACCTCGTTGCGGGATGATGAATTTGTAGCAACCGGCATGTCATCGGAAACGAAATGATACTTCATCACGGGAAAACTCTTATTGTCGTTGAAACGGCGCCACATCCACGTTTCCGCGGATGTCTACCCTAGTTTCCTTGCACGTCTTTCGAAGAGGAGAGTCGTCTGCCGTCGACTTGTTATCGCGTTCATTTCTTTTATTACAAAGAAACACCTTCCTTCCCTGTGCGATGCGTTGGATGTGCTTTTCTCCACGGTGCCGTCAAGTTACGGAATACACCCCTACGACCTTAAAAAAAATCCCTCCCACACACACGCTGTATGTCACGTTAAATGACCCTGTGTGATGGGATACCTCGGGGACGTAGTCAACGTGAAAGCGACTCCTTGAAAACCAGGCTCTCGTAAGCGTACGTAATTCGTGTCGGCAACTTCGCTCGGTGCACATCCCCCGCCGTACGTCTTATTCACGGAAACTGCGAAAATAGGGCGCATCGCGGGATTGTATGCGCGATCATTACGATGGGAAACAGGCGTCTCGCGCCTTACTTCACCTAACTGGGTGTCTCACCTTAAGCGATCGTTTTACACGTATCAAATGGCATGGCATTTACCGTTACAACTGTGGGTTAAGTGATGGAGAGGTGACCGCTGTCGATAACTAATTTTGCGTACGGAAAAAAAAGAAAGAGCAATTGCAATCGCCATAAGCAAATAGGACAGATGCGTTTAACTCGATAATATCCACATCCCTTTCGTCGTAGTTGCGGAGCTATGACGGCTTGTATTCGTGTCTCAATATTTTTCAGTTGCTTCCAACCTAATTTCACATCGTTTCCACTTCTTTCCAATCGACATAATGTGTGTCAAGCATATGGATCTTTTTTTTTACCTCCATGCCGTTGGAATAATATCTTTCATTAGAGCAATGGTCGACTTTTCCTTATAACTTTCGAGGGTCGGGATAGTGATTGACGGATGAGGTAGAGTGAATAGCCCTTACCTGGAAAACATTCCTGTGAATAAATAAAAAAAAAACGTGGGAAAAAGCCGTCGGGGCGTGATGCGGCGTTCAATAGTGATGACAGATTATACTATCTGGCGTAGGAAAGACTTGAATACGATTTTTCCTGGGATCGTAATCAGGGATCCAGGCTGGTTTCCAGTGCTTGCGGGGTTGGGGGGACTAGGGGCGGAATTAACAGCCGGAACCGTTCATTCCTCTAAGACCTCTCTTTCGTGGAACTCGTATCACCGTCGACAGTTCACGGAACATCATTTCTCGGTTCTGTCTCGAAGAAGCCCCTGTGTTAATTCAATTACTCAGTATCTACTTCGTTCTGCATTACTTAATCAATACATGTGGACCCATCAAATATTTCATCCCCGTTCATTGTTGATTCCTTGAGGTTCTTAGCGATGCGGAAGCAACTTTATCGTCACGAGTAATAAAAGAACGATGATTAACAATTTTAAGCTGTCTGGTACCTAGCACATCACCATAAAAGATACGAAATAAGCATTCCAGTGAACAGGAAAACAAATAGTCGTCTTTTCCCCGGCCAATCTGGGATCATTGCAATGTGAAGCGAAAGTCAATCGGGAGTAAAGAGGATTCAATCCACTCGCGATGAAGTAGACGACTGAAGGTTGCGTAGGTCTATGTGCACGTTCGTGTGTGTTAGTTTCTAGTGTTCATATGTAAATGACAGTTGTGTCAATGGGGGAACGTTATTCGAAAGTAACACTAGTTGACTCGAATTTAATCATTCTTATTACCAGTAGTTGCATTGCAAAATTTGACATTATCACGGCAGGAGGTAGGTATTTTGGTGATGACTGTCATAAATGTTCGCTAATGGAGGACGTTTGTCATCCATTCCGAGATTTTGAAAAAAAAACTGTCTCCGTTTACATATCGCTGCGTACCCGAGATATTTTACTAATTTGGTACTCTGTGTGGATGAATTTATTAACAGATGTCATAAGGGTGATTTCAACTACACAAATTTGACAAAGTTCGATGTTAAGTATTAACGCCTCGCTGTGACTGGTATGACATTACATGATATCCCGGTGATTAAGCATCACCACAACTGCTAAGGTAATTAATCGTCATGGTGTATATCATGAGTTAAAATCACACGATCGTTATGAAATGTACACCGCTTCACGGCTCGTCGGCATTTTCTCTCGTCCGTAGTTAAGTTGTATGTTACTAAGTTGCCTAGGCAAGGACGTTATTCCATTCCCGGCCACTGTTACTAGTTGAATCTGATTAAATATCGCTTCACGAATCACTATTGTCCTCAAAGCCGAGCGTCCTTCGGTTAACGCCACTGCGGGAAATCGGTTGTCGAATACGGTGATGTGACGATCTCGTGTACCAAGTGTCAAATTACGGCCGGGGTGGATTCTTCAATGGGGCTAATGCGGTAAAGATTTTCACCAAATTTGCAGAAAGTAGAAATGCTAAAAGGACGGACAGGTAGGCACATGCGGCAACCTTTTTCGTCAGAAATGCACTCGGAAAGAAAGCAGTTGTAGGAAGAGTTGCCTTAATGAAAACGTTATGCAATCATCTCATAAATGATTATACCGGCCGCTAATTTTAAAGATTTTTCTTTCACGTCAAACTTCGACCTCTTTTCCCTAGATTTCATTTTCCTAATCCCGCAAAGAAATAAACAACATTAACGTATGTCCTTCCATCCCTTGTGTATCAACGTAATAAAATTAGCGGGTAAGTTGGGACTGGGACCATTTAACTTTTGCCTAGAGAAACATTTTCTGTTCTGTGGCGTGACAAGACAAGTAAAGATTTCTTGAAAGGTTAATTTCGTTCAAAGGAAGGGAATGAGCCGTCTCGCACCGGGAAAACCTTCGTGTCCCGCGGAAGGGACCCCGGTGCAAAACTATATCAAGAATCGGTCATTTGGAGGCATGGTGATCAAAGAACTGGTGTACTTGTCACGTCTGTCTCGATGCATTTGTAATCAATTGCTGTTAAATCGTTGCAGTATCGCAAAATTATAGCGGAAAAGGATGAAAAATCATTCATTCGACGTTGAAATACTTGGGGGATTCGTTCAGAGGAGGTTTATCAACATTGTTTCAGCGAGATGCCGATTTTCCAAGAAGGAAACCCGGTGCCCATTATATAAATTGTTATTTGTGCGAATGATGCTGATTCCATATGCTGTGAACGACGATGCATTCCGTAGAAATAGTTTCTGGGAATTGATTGATTGGATAGAATTAGCACAATGGAAAATCCACGGAAGCGCTCACTGCCCGCCATTTTGTTTATTGCGACGCCTGCTCGTCACGACTTGGTGAATGTACAAGGAACGCTGTTGCCCAGCTGCGTTCTATGCTTGCGAGGGTCATGGTTTCCACAGAAATTTCTTCCTCGTGCGGAATGCCACGTGGGTCATTGCGACAGCCCTTTTCTGGTTAACGTAGAAACTTGGGGCGAGGACGGGTCGCATTACCTGCCTGCCTCCTCGCGTTGAACCCCCGAGGAGTTTTACGACGCAGCGGATGGGACGGGAGGTTAAGCGGAATTAGCCTTCGCGGAAAAACGGCCGCGTGGGAAGGGCATGTGGGAACCTGTCATTTACTGCCCCTGGAAGTGAAGCAGGAGCAACGTGACCACAAGCGTACCAGTTTCGGAGGGACGCCGTGAATCCATATTATTTTTGACGGAGGGAGACATGTAAGTCAAGGCTTACGTCTGAGAAACGAGCATAGCAGGTCAGTGGTTTGAAAAGTACTGGGTGAAAGGGAAGTAATCATGGGAATATAATATTTTTTCCTTAATATCTCGACGGTCATTTTCATCAAATGCAGACGCATAGCAGTAGAAAATATATTTGAATAGGAGGTTAGAAATTCGTCCATCTTTTATTGTCATAAGTTTCTCCTTTACATTTACTCTATTTTTTCGTGAACCGCGCGCGTGCACACCAGGTATGTAGTTGGTGAATCGGAGGAAAGCGTGAGACTCTTTACGTTTATTTATGTACGTCCTTTGCGGCCGATTGCCCATCGCAGTCGGGTATTTGAAAACTGAAGATTATTTCATGGCCCTTAGAAGGGCCGTTAGGATGCATCAAAGCAATCCCGTCGAGGAATTTACTTTGAGCTGGTGTACTTGGTGACGGCCTTGGTCCCCTCGGAGACGGCGTGCTTGGCCAGCTCACCGGGAAGCAAGAGCCTGACGGCGGTCTGCACCTCCCGGCTGGTGATGGTGGAGCGCTTGTTGTAGTGAGCCAGGCGAGAAGCTTCGGCGGCGATTCTCTCGAAAATGTCGTTGACGAAGCTGTTCATGATGCTCATGGCCTTGCTGGAGATTCCGGTGTCGGGGTGCACCTGCTTCAGCACTTTGTAGATGTAGATTGCGTAGCTCTCCTTCCTCCTGCGCTTCTTCTTCTTGTCTCCCTTGGAGATGTTCTTCTGGGCCTTGCCCGCTTTCTTCGCAGCCTTTCCGCTCGTCTTGGGTGGCATGGTGATCACGTTCGGCGAACGGGGTCGATTTCAGTATTTTTGCCTAACATCAGTCGCCTGCTTATGTACCCCTGGTCCGTTCCGTGAGCCGAATCTCCTCGACGACCAATCACGTAAAAGCATGATGTGGCGTCGCTCGGACGGCGGCAGCCTATATAAATGCGCCCAGGAGTCGGACAGCGATTAGACAGCACTACCAGATAAAGAAGCATTCAGCCATGTCCGGACGAGGAAAGGGTATAGGAAAAGTGAAGGGGAAGTCCAAGTCCCGCTCCAGCAGGGCCGGTCTTCAGTTTCCGGTCGGTCGTATCCACCGTCTGCTCCGCAAGGGGAACTATGCCGAGCGTGTTGGTGCCGGTGCCCCAGTCTACTTGGCCGCCGTCATGGAGTACCTGGCCGCGGAAGTCCTCGAGTTGGCCGGTAACGCTGCCAGGGACAACAAGAAGACGAGAATCATCCCTCGTCACTTGCAGTTGGCCATCCGCAACGACGAGGAGTTGAATAAGCTCCTGTCGGGCGTTACCATCGCTCAGGGAGGTGTCCTTCCGAACATCCAGGCGGTGCTCCTGCCCAAGAAGACTGAGAAGAAGGCATAAGCATCACGCTGTGCGCATAAAAGGTCCTTTTCAGGACCAGAACATACTAGAGAGATGTACGCGATAAATGTCATGTGAAAAAAAGAATAATAACAATAAACGTGATAAGCATAGGGACTGAAAAGTGGAGCTATAATTGGGCTAAGGTAAACGATGGGAAATACAGCGTATAAAAAGTGAAAGCGTTCGCTGAAATGCAACGAAGAATGATTGAAGGTGACACTGATTCGTTTACGATGTATTTCATAGTCTGTCATAAAATTTCACCTGCAATCTGCCGCTTATTTCTTGTTAACATGCATGGTTGCAACGGCGCGATATACATTGTCGCCAGTCCGTTGCCACGTGCTAATTCATGTACGGTTGCAACGGCGCGATTTACATTGTCGCCAGTCCGTTGCCACGTGCTTATTCCGATTCGCTGACAATGTCTTTTACGTCGGTAATGGCTCATACAATTTCAACTCTATTATCACCGCCATTTTTTTTCCGGTGCGTTCGAACAGGTCTTACTTTACTATTTATCGCCGTCACACACGCTATGGCGAATAGGGAATAATTTTTCGTTCCGTTATGGCAAAGGATTGGCTCCATCTCTGAACATTGTATTGGTCCTTAGAAGGACCTTTTTTATCGACGTACGCCGGGTGTCGGATGGCGATCCCGTCGCGTCGTGTCTAACCGCCAAACCCGTAGAGAGTGCGGCCCTGTCTCTTGAGTGCGTACACGACGTCCATGGCTGTGACGGTCTTCCTCTTGGCGTGTTCGGTGTAGGTGACGGCGTCACGAATAACGTTCTCAAGGAACACCTTGAGCACACCGCGCGTCTCCTCGTAGATGAGTCCGGAGATACGCTTCACTCCACCTCGGCGGGCGAGACGGCGGATGGCCGGCTTGGTGATGCCCTGGATGTTATCGCGGAGAACTTTGCGATGACGTTTGGCTCCTCCCTTTCCCAGGCCTTTTCCTCCCTTGCCGCGTCCAGTCATCTCTGTAGTCTGCTCGTAGTAAGGGCTGCTGTCTGATGACCTGAAATGCACCTTCGCCGGTATTTATAAACGTCGCCGCCGCGGCGATGACGTACCCGACCTCTCCACCAATCAGCGTCGCCCGTACTATCTGGCGCCATTCTCGGAAGTGCTTAAAAGACGGCGTTGACCCGGCTTTTTACAGATCATAAATAAATAAGTGAATAAATGACACTGTTTTAAGCTTCAGAAGAAGCAAACAGAAAAAATGTCCGGTTTTTCTGGACGACAGGCACACACGGTTTTTACAGATCGCAGAAATGGCACGTACGAAGCAGACAGCCCGCAAGTCCACCGGAGGAAAGGCCCCGAGGAAGCAGCTGGCCACCAAGGCCGCTCGCAAGAGCGCGCCGGCGACGGGAGGCGTCAAGAAGCCCCACAGGTACCGCCCCGGTACCGTGGCCCTTCGTGAGATCAGGAGATACCAGAAGAGCACGGAGCTCCTCATCCGCAAGCTGCCCTTCCAGCGCCTGGTGCGTGAGATCGCCCAGGACTTCAAGACCGATCTTCGGTTCCAGAGCTCCGCCGTCATGGCTCTCCAGGAGGCCAGCGAGGCTTACCTAGTGGGTCTCTTTGAGGACACCAACCTCTGCGCCATCCACGCTAAGCGTGTGACCATCATGCCCAAGGACATCCAGCTGGCCCGCCGTATCCGCGGAGAGCGAGCTTAGAAAGCTACTTTCGGCCGAAAAACAAAGGTCCTTTTCAGGACCAGTACATACTTAAAAGTTTGAATTTAGCACGATCGCACAATAATTGACGACGATATAAATCCATTGGAATGATGGACGACATGAAATTTCCTTTCCGCATGGCAAGTGCGTTGGCACGGATGAAATGAGATGAAAGCGATGAAATAAAAGTTCGTGCGATGCTTACCTGACGCGCTTTACGAAAAGAAAACAATACTCCGTGACGTGTTGTTCATTTTACACGTTCTATGAATGTTATTCTTAATTTTTTTTTTCGTCCGTCCATGTCGCATCATCAATTTTAAATAGGACCGTTGTTTTTGCATGGCATTAATCATGATAAATGTTAACTTTGGGCGTGCTCGGTGGCGTGGGCATTGAGTGGCAAGCATCTTTGGAAGACATGATGGTCCTAAAAAGGACCGAGATTGGACGCTGTCTGCTGTCCTAGGTGCGCCGGTGGCGAAGCAGTGATGGTTCACTTCTTTTTCTGGGCGGCGGAAGGTTTCTTGGCGGCGGGCTTGGCCTTGGTGGGCGTCTTCTTGGGCTTGGGGGTCTTGGGTTTGGTGGCCGCCTTTTTCGCCTTCGACGGGGACTTTGCCGCCTTGGCGGCGGGTTTCCCAGCCGCCGGCTTCTTCTTTGGCTTGTCCGCCGCCTTCTTCGCCTTCTTGGCTGGTGGCGCGGACTTGCTTCGCTCCTTGGGCGCGGACCTCTTGGTGCCACTGGACGCCTTCTCGGAGGACTTCTTGGCTCCGACCGCTTTCGGTTTCTTTACTCCCGTCTTCTTGACGACCTTTTTCGCCTTGGTCGTCCCGCTGGCTGCCGCGGGTGCGGCCTTCTTGCTGTGGCTCAGCTTGAAGGAACCTGAGGCGCCCTTTCCCTTGGTCTGGACGAGAGTTCCGGCGGTGACGGCCGCCTTGAGGTACTTCTTGATGAAAGGCGAGAGCCTCTCGGCGTCCACTTTGTAGCTGGCTGCGATGTACTTCTTGATGGCTTGAAGGGAAGAGCCACCGCGCTCCTTGAGGCCCTTGACTGCGTTGTTAACCATCTCGGAAGTGGGCGGGTGCGACGGCTTTGCGCGAGCCTTCTTGGCTGCTCCGCCCTTGCTGGCCTTCTTGGAAGCCGCGGAGGTTCCTGAAGAAGGCAGGGGTTTTACTGCGACGGTGCCCGAAGGCTGGGCTGCCGGTGGTGCGGCCGCCGCTGCTCCAGATGCTGCGTCTGCCATGTTATCGGCTGCTGCGTGATGATAGAAAGAGAAAATTACCAAGACAGGATTTCATACGAAAGTCCACCTTGCTATCGTACCATTTCGGAGCAAAATACGATCTCTTCCTCTCGCCTCCGGTGCGCTTCTCGGATTGTTTGTACTCCACTCCTCCTCCGACTTTCGCGTTTCGGAGAGTGTCGGGGGCGCGTAACGAGGGCGCCTTGCGCCGCGGCGCCCGTCAGGGTTCCACCCTGTCGGCCGTGGCGGCGCCAGGCGTTTGGCGAGCCCAGTTCGTGTGCAGCGGGTCGTCAAAATACGGGTTGTCGTCCTGTCGAAGGCGTACCCGGGAATAAACGTTGCACACGTTTCTACCGGGGTCGATTCCTCGAGATCCGAGGTAACGTACGTTCGAGGCCATCCTTCACCTGGTATTGGACGCGCTCGCGACCCGGTGGGCCGCGCGCCGGCCGCGGAAAGCGGCCCCGAGAAGACGGTCCCTTCGGACGCCTTCCCCCTGACTCGGCGCCTGTCAAACCTTCCTCCTGTTCCTCCCCGGTGCCTGTCCCGTAAGCGGACGTTTATGCATTTTTCGACGACTCGGGGGCGTCGCGACGCACCCACCTCCCGCGCCCGTGGGAAAGGATTATCGAGTCGCAAATGGAGACGGAGTCACCCGTTAAGCGCACGCCTTACGACGCGTCCGCGTGGGCTTCGAAATGGTTGCATGGGGTGGCCGAAGGGGAAAAAGAAATGAACTGTACGCACGCGAATGGGACGTCAAAGTTCACGTACAACAAAGTCGAGGATGGCGCCGAATTATGCTTTAGCCCCGTGAGCGGGCGGGAAAAACAATGTAGTAGCCGAGGGCGCGCAGTGGCGACCCGGCCGTGACGAGTTTCCAACGGCTTCGGACGTCGGTACCTCGTTGCGGGATGATGAATTTGTAGCAACCGGCATGTCATCGGAAACGAAATGATACTTCATCACGGGAAAACTCTTATTGTCGTTGAAACGGCGCCACATCCACGTTTCCGCGGATGTCTACCCTAGTTTCCTTGCACGTCTTTCGAAGAGGAGAGTCGTCTGCCGTCGACTTGTTATCGCGTTCATTTCTTTTATTACAAAGAAACACCTTCCTTCCCTGTGCGATGCGTTGGATGTGCTTTTCTCCACGGTGCCGTCAAGTTACGGAATACACCCCTACGACCTTAAAAAAAATCCCTCCCACACACACGCTGTATGTCACGTTAAATGACCCTGTGTGATGGGATACCTCGGGGACGTAGTCAACGTGAAAGCGACTCCTTGAAAACCAGGCTCTCGTAAGCGTACGTAATTCGTGTCGGCAACTTCGCTCGGTGCACATCCCCCGCCGTACGTCTTATTCACGGAAACTGCGAAAATAGGGCGCATCGCGGGATTGTATGCGCGATCATTACGATGGGAAACAGGCGTCTCGCGCCTTACTTCACCTAACTGGGTGTCTCACCTTAAGCGATCGTTTTACACGTATCAAATGGCATGGCATTTACCGTTACAACTGTGGGTTAAGTGATGGAGAGGTGACCGCTGTCGATAACTAATTTTGCGTACGGAAAAAAAAGAAAGAGCAATTGCAATCGCCATAAGCAAATAGGACAGATGCGTTTAACTCGATAATATCCACATCCCTTTCGTCGTAGTTGCGGAGCTATGACGGCTTGTATTCGTGTCTCAATATTTTTCAGTTGCTTCCAACCTAATTTCACATCGTTTCCACTTCTTTCCAATCGACATAATGTGTGTCAAGCATATGGATCTTTTTTTTTACCTCCATGCCGTTGGAATAATATCTTTCATTAGAGCAATGGTCGACTTTTCCTTATAACTTTCGAGGGTCGGGATAGTGATTGACGGATGAGGTAGAGTGAATAGCCCTTACCTGGAAAACATTCCTGTGAATAAATAAAAAAAAAACGTGGGAAAAAGCCGTCGGGGCGTGATGCGGCGTTCAATAGTGATGACAGATTATACTATCTGGCGTAGGAAAGACTTGAATACGATTTTTCCTGGGATCGTAATCAGGGATCCAGGCTGGTTTCCAGTGCTTGCGGGGTTGGGGGGACTAGGGGCGGAATTAACAGCCGGAACCGTTCATTCCTCTAAGACCTCTCTTTCGTGGAACTCGTATCACCGTCGACAGTTCACGGAACATCATTTCTCGGTTCTGTCTCGAAGAAGCCCCTGTGTTAATTCAATTACTCAGTATCTACTTCGTTCTGCATTACTTAATCAATACATGTGGACCCATCAAATATTTCATCCCCGTTCATTGTTGATTCCTTGAGGTTCTTAGCGATGCGGAAGCAACTTTATCGTCACGAGTAATAAAAGAACGATGATTAACAATTTTAAGCTGTCTGGTACCTAGCACATCACCATAAAAGATACGAAATAAGCATTCCAGTGAACAGGAAAACAAATAGTCGTCTTTTCCCCGGCCAATCTGGGATCATTGCAATGTGAAGCGAAAGTCAATCGGGAGTAAAGAGGATTCAATCCACTCGCGATGAAGTAGACGACTGAAGGTTGCGTAGGTCTATGTGCACGTTCGTGTGTGTTAGTTTCTAGTGTTCATATGTAAATGACAGTTGTGTCAATGGGGGAACGTTATTCGAAAGTAACACTAGTTGACTCGAATTTAATCATTCTTATTACCAGTAGTTGCATTGCAAAATTTGACATTATCACGGCAGGAGGTAGGTATTTTGGTGATGACTGTCATAAATGTTCGCTAATGGAGGACGTTTGTCATCCATTCCGAGATTTTGAAAAAAAAACTGTCTCCGTTTACATATCGCTGCGTACCCGAGATATTTTACTAATTTGGTACTCTGTGTGGATGAATTTATTAACAGATGTCATAAGGGTGATTTCAACTACACAAATTTGACAAAGTTCGATGTTAAGTATTAACGCCTCGCTGTGACTGGTATGACATTACATGATATCCCGGTGATTAAGCATCACCACAACTGCTAAGGTAATTAATCGTCATGGTGTATATCATGAGTTAAAATCACACGATCGTTATGAAATGTACACCGCTTCACGGCTCGTCGGCATTTTCTCTCGTCCGTAGTTAAGTTGTATGTTACTAAGTTGCCTAGGCAAGGACGTTATTCCATTCCCGGCCACTGTTACTAGTTGAATCTGATTAAATATCGCTTCACGAATCACTATTGTCCTCAAAGCCGAGCGTCCTTCGGTTAACGCCACTGCGGGAAATCGGTTGTCGAATACGGTGATGTGACGATCTCGTGTACCAAGTGTCAAATTACGGCCGGGGTGGATTCTTCAATGGGGCTAATGCGGTAAAGATTTTCACCAAATTTGCAGAAAGTAGAAATGCTAAAAGGACGGACAGGTAGGCACATGCGGCAACCTTTTTCGTCAGAAATGCACTCGGAAAGAAAGCAGTTGTAGGAAGAGTTGCCTTAATGAAAACGTTATGCAATCATCTCATAAATGATTATACCGGCCGCTAATTTTAAAGATTTTTCTTTCACGTCAAACTTCGACCTCTTTTCCCTAGATTTCATTTTCCTAATCCCGCAAAGAAATAAACAACATTAACGTATGTCCTTCCATCCCTTGTGTATCAACGTAATAAAATTAGCGGGTAAGTTGGGACTGGGACCATTTAACTTTTGCCTAGAGAAACATTTTCTGTTCTGTGGCGTGACAAGACAAGTAAAGATTTCTTGAAAGGTTAATTTCGTTCAAAGGAAGGGAATGAGCCGTGTCGCACCGGGAAAACCTTCGTGTCCCGCGGAAGGGACCCCGGTGCAAAACTATATCAAGAATCGGTCATTTGGAGGCATGGTGATCAAAGAACTGGTGTACTTGTCACGTCTGTCTCGATGCATTTGTAATCAATTGCTGTTAAATCGTTGCAGTATCGCAAAATTATAGCGGAAAAGGATGAAAAATCATTCATTCGACGTTGAAATACTTGGGGGATTCGTTCAGAGGAGGTTTATCAACATTGTTTCAGCGAGATGCCGATTTTCCAAGAAGGAAACCCGGTGCCCATTATATAAATTGTTATTTGTGCGAATGATGCTGATTCCATATGCTGTGAACGACGATGCATTCCGTAGAAATAGTTTCTGGGAATTGATTGATTGGATAGAATTAGCACAATGGAAAATCCACGGAAGCGCTCACTGCCCGCCATTTTGTTTATTGCGACGCCTGCTCGTCACGACTTGGTGAATGTACAAGGAACGCTGTTGCCCAGCTGCGTTCTATGCTTGCGAGGGTCATGGTTTCCACAGAAATTTCTTCCTCGTGCGGAATGCCACGTGGGTCATTGCGACAGCCCTTTTCTGGTTAACGTAGAAACTTGGGGCGAGGACGGGTCGCATTACCTGCCTGCCTCCTCGCGTTGAACCCCCGAGGAGTTTTACGACGCAGCGGATGGGACGGGAGGTTAAGCGGAATTAGCCTTCGCGGAAAAACGGCCGCGTGGGAAGGGCATGTGGGAACCTGTCATTTACTGCCCCTGGAAGTGAAGCAGGAGCAACGTGACCACAAGCGTACCAGTTTCGGAGGGACGCCGTGAATCCATATTATTTTTGACGGAGGGAGACATGTAAGTCAAGGCTTACGTCTGAGAAACGAGCATAGCAGGTCAGTGGTTTGAAAAGTACTGGGTGAAAGGGAAGTAATCATGGGAATATAATATTTTTTCCTTAATATCTCGACGGTCATTTTCATCAAATGCAGACGCATAGCAGTAGAAAATATATTTGAATAGGAGGTTAGAAATTCGTCCATCTTTTATTGTCATAAGTTTCTCCTTTACATTTACTCTATTTTTTCGTGAACCGCGCGCGTGCACACCAGGTATGTAGTTGGTGAATCGGAGGAAAGCGTGAGACTCTTTACGTTTATTTATGTACGTCCTTTGCGGCCGATTGCCCATCGCAGTCGGGTATTTGAAAACTGAAGATTATTTCATGGCCCTTAGAAGGGCCGTTAGGATGCATCAAAGCAATCCCGTCGAGGAATTTACTTTGAGCTGGTGTACTTGGTGACGGCCTTGGTCCCCTCGGAGACGGCGTGCTTGGCCAGCTCACCGGGAAGCAAGAGCCTGACGGCGGTCTGCACCTCCCGGCTGGTGATGGTGGAGCGCTTGTTGTAGTGAGCCAGGCGAGAAGCTTCGGCGGCGATTCTCTCGAAAATGTCGTTGACGAAGCTGTTCATGATGCTCATGGCCTTGCTGGAGATTCCGGTGTCGGGGTGCACCTGCTTCAGCACTTTGTAGATGTAGATTGCGTAGCTCTCCTTCCTCCTGCGCTTCTTCTTCTTGTCTCCCTTGGAGATGTTCTTCTGGGCCTTGCCCGCTTTCTTCGCAGCCTTTCCGCTCGTCTTGGGTGGCATGGTGATCACGTTCGGCGAACGGGGTCGATTTCAGTATTTTTGCCTAACATCAGTCGCCTGCTTATGTACCCCTGGTCCGTTCCGTGAGCCGAATCTCCTCGACGACCAATCACGTAAAAGCATGATGTGGCGTCGCTCGGACGGCGGCAGCCTATATAAATGCGCCCAGGAGTCGGACAGCGATTAGACAGCACTACCAGATAAAGAAGCATTCAGCCATGTCCGGACGAGGAAAGGGAGGAAAAGTGAAGGGGAAGTCCAAGTCCCGCTCCAGCAGGGCCGGTCTTCAGTTTCCGGTCGGTCGTATCCACCGTCTGCTCCGCAAGGGGAACTATGCCGAGCGTGTTGGTGCCGGTGCCCCAGTCTACTTGGCCGCCGTCATGGAGTACCTGGCCGCGGAAGTCCTCGAGTTGGCCGGTAACGCTGCCAGGGACAACAAGAAGACGAGAATCATCCCTCGTCACTTGCAGTTGGCCATCCGCAACGACGAGGAGTTGAATAAGCTCCTGTCGGGCGTTACCATCGCTCAGGGAGGTGTCCTTCCGAACATCCAGGCGGTGCTCCTGCCCAAGAAGACTGAGAAGAAGGCATAAGCATCACGCTGTGCGCATAAAAGGTCCTTTTCAGGACCAGAACATACTAGAGAGATGTACGCGATAAATGTCATGTGAAAAAAAAAATAATAACAATAAACGTGATAAGCATAGGGACTGAAAAGTGGAGCTATAATTGGGCTAAGGTAAACGATGGGAAATACAGCGTATAAAAAGTGAAAGCGTTCGCTGAAATGCAACGAAGAATGATTGAAGGTGACACTGATTCGTTTACGATGTATTTCATAGTCTGTCATAAAATTTCACCTGCAATCTGCCGCTCATTTCTTGTTAACATGCATGGTTGCAACGGCGCGATATACATTGTCGCCAGTCCGTTGCCACGTGCTAATTCATGTACGGTTGCAACGGCGCGATTTACATTGTCGCCAGTCCGTTGCCACGTGCTTATTCCGATTCGCTGACAATGTCTTTTACGTCGGTAATGGCTCATACAATTTCAACTCTATTATCACCGCCATTTTTTTTCCGGTGCGTTCGAACAGGTCTTACTTTACTATTTATCGCCGTCACACACGCTATGGCGAATAGGGAATAATTTTTCGTTCCGTTATGGCAAAGGATTGGCTCCATCTCTGAACATTGTATTGGTCCTTAGAAGGACCTTTTTTATCGACGTACGCCGGGTGTCGGATGGCGATCCCGTCGCGTCGTGTCTAACCGCCAAACCCGTAGAGAGTGCGGCCCTGTCTCTTGAGTGCGTACACGACGTCCATGGCTGTGACGGTCTTCCTCTTGGCGTGTTCGGTGTAGGTGACGGCGTCACGAATAACGTTCTCAAGGAACACCTTGAGCACACCGCGCGTCTCCTCGTAGATGAGTCCGGAGATACGCTTCACTCCACCTCGGCGGGCGAGACGGCGGATGGCCGGCTTGGTGATGCCCTGGATGTTATCGCGGAGAACTTTGCGATGACGTTTGGCTCCTCCCTTTCCCAGGCCTTTTCCTCCCTTGCCGCGTCCAGTCATCTCTGTAGTCTGCTCGTAGTAAGGGCTGCTGTCTGATGACCTGAAATGCACCTTCGCCGGTATTTATAAACGTCGCCGCCGCGGCGATGACGTACCCGACCTCTCCACCAATCAGCGTCGCCCGTACTATCTGGCGCCATTCTCGGAAGTGCTTAAAAGACGGCGTTGACCCGGCTTTTTACAGATCGCAGAAATGGCACGTACGAAGCAGACAGCCCGCAAGTCCACCGGAGGAAAGGCCCCGAGGAAGCAGCTGGCCACCAAGGCCGCTCGCAAGAGCGCGCCGGCGACGGGAGGCGTCAAGAAGCCCCACAGGTACCGCCCCGGTACCGTGGCCCTTCGTGAGATCAGGAGATACCAGAAGAGCACGGAGCTCCTCATCCGCAAGCTGCCCTTCCAGCGCCTGGTGCGTGAGATCGCCCAGGACTTCAAGACCGATCTTCGGTTCCAGAGCTCCGCCGTCATGGCTCTCCAGGAGGCCAGCGAGGCTTACCTAGTGGGTCTCTTTGAGGACACCAACCTCTGCGCCATCCACGCTAAGCGTGTGACCATCATGCCCAAGGACATCCAGCTGGCCCGCCGTATCCGCGGAGAGCGAGCTTAGAAAGCTACTTTCGGCCGAAAAACAAAGGTCCTTTTCAGGACCAGTACATACTTAAAAGTTTGAATTTAGCACGATCGCACAATAATTGACGACGATATAAATCCATTGGAATGATGGACGACATGAAATTTCCTTTCCGCATGGCAAGTGCGTTGGCACGGATGAAATGAGATGAAAGCGATGAAATAAAAGTTCGTGCGATGCTTACCTGACGCGCTTTACGAAAAGAAAACAATACTCCGTGACGTGTTGTTCATTTTACACGTTCTATGAATGTTATTCTTAATTTTTTTTTTCGTCCGTCCATGTCGCATCATCAATTTTAAATAGGACCGTTGTTTTTGCATGGCATTAATCATGATAAATGTTAACTTTGGGCGTGCTCGGTGGCGTGGGCATTGAGTGGCAAGCATCTTTGGAAGACATGATGGTCCTAAAAAGGACCGAGATTGGACGCTGTCTGCTGTCCTAGGTGCGCCGGTGGCGAAGCAGTGATGGTTCACTTCTTTTTCTGGGCGGCGGAAGGTTTCTTGGCGGCGGGCTTGGCCTTGGTGGGCGTCTTCTTGGGCTTGGGGGTCTTGGGTTTGGTGGCCGCCTTTTTCGCCTTCGACGGGGACTTTGCCGCCTTGGCGGCGGGTTTCCCAGCCGCCGGCTTCTTCTTTGGCTTGTCCGCCGCCTTCTTCGCCTTCTTGGCTGGTGGCGCGGACTTGCTTCGCTCCTTGGGCGCGGACCTCTTGGTGCCACTGGACGCCTTCTCGGAGGACTTCTTGGCTCCGACCGCTTTCGGTTTCTTTACTCCCGTCTTCTTGACGACCTTTTTCGCCTTGGTCGTCCCGCTGGCTGCCGCGGGTGCGGCCTTCTTGCTGTGGCTCAGCTTGAAGGAACCTGAGGCGCCCTTTCCCTTGGTCTGGACGAGAGTTCCGGCGGTGACGGCCGCCTTGAGGTACTTCTTGATGAAAGGCGAGAGCCTCTCGGCGTCCACTTTGTAGCTGGCTGCGATGTACTTCTTGATGGCTTGAAGGGAAGAGCCACCGCGCTCCTTGAGGCCCTTGACTGCGTTGTTAACCATCTCGGAAGTGGGCGGGTGCGACGGCTTTGCGCGAGCCTTCTTGGCTGCTCCGCCCTTGCTGGCCTTCTTGGAAGCCGCGGAGGTTCCTGAAGAAGGCAGGGGTTTTACTGCGACGGTGCCCGAAGGCTGGGCTGCCGGTGGTGCGGCCGCCGCTGCTCCAGATGCTGCGTCTGCCATGTTATCGGCTGCTGCGTGATGATAGAAAGAGAAAATTACCAAGACAGTTGGCAGTTGGCAGTTGGCAAAATGTCAGTGAGCGCCCGCTCACTGGTGCTTTTCCTCGTTCCTAGCAAGTAAATGCTATCTACGGGGAGTTATAATTTTGTTGGAGTGTTGTGTAATTAAATGGCCTTATTTATTGTTTGATTTTCTGTAGAAATGCGTTTAATTGAAATGTTAGATGAGTGCAAATTTTGGTCTTGGGTGTTTAAGGTTTTCGTCGTATTCGTAGTCCCATAGATTTGTAAGTAGTGGGTTCGAAGATGATTGGAGGGAGAAATGGAAATTTTGTGTGAGTGTGGTTATGACATCCGGCATTGGTTGGAGTTTGAGGTCCTTGTGTAGGTCTGAGTTTCTGATGAAGTGAGGGGCATTAGACAATTTGCGGATTATTTTATTTTGGAATATGGTCAGTCGATTTATTTGGTGATTTTTAGCATGGGCCCAGACTGGTGCAGCGTATGTTACAATAGGACGGATCATGGAGAGGTAGAGGATTCTTTTAGTGGATAGCGTTAGGGGAGACGATGGCCTGAGGAGGGGGTAGAGGGAGTGATAAGCACCCCACCCTTTGGCTAGTACTGAGGTGAAGTGTGCGTTGAAAGTAACTTTCTTGTCCAGAATTACACCAAGAAACTTCACCTCTTGTTTTTTCGGGATTTCCTCGGCGCCGAAATAGAGAGGTGGTCCCTCGCCTTTTCTTCTTATACGTGAGAAGTGTACGACGCTGCACTTGGCCGGCTGAACGGATAACTTCCAAGAGCACATCCAGTCATGAATGAGGTCCAGGTGTTCTTGGAGGTACTCTATGGCCTTGTCTGGTTGTAGTGAGCGGGCAGAGATAGCGGTATCGTCTGCATACAGCATGAGGTTTGTACGGGGGTGTGATGGTATATCGTTTATGTACAGATTGAACAGGAACGGTGATAGAACTGCGCCTTGTGGAACGCCAGAGGTAATGGGAAAGATGTCGGAGGAGGCGTCGGACACTGAGGTATGGAAGGAGCGGTTGGTGACGAAGGACTGAATGATCTTAATCAGGTATATAGGGAATGATAGGAGTGAAATCTTGTGGATGAGTCCTTCGATCCATACCTTGTCAAATGCCTTGGCAAGGTCGAGGAAGGCCACTTGAGTGCTCATTTTGTTATTTTGGCCAAGCACTAGCACCTCGGTGAGACGGGCAATTTGGTGAGTAGTCGAGGTTGCTTGGCGAAAGCCCATTTGTTCAGGTCGCAAACTGTCCTGGATGAATGGATGTAGCCGCCAATGAATTGTTCTTTCGAGCACTTTGGAGAGGGCCGGTAAGAGGCTAATTGGACGGAAGGAGTTAGGGTCAGAGGGGTTTTTTCCGGGTTTAGGTAGCATTATTATTTTAGCAAGTTTCCATGGGGATGGGAAGTGAGAATGCAGAAGGCATTGGTTAAAAAGGTGCGCGATGAAGCGAATAATGCAACGGGGTAGGGCTTTCAAGCAGAGGTTAGATATGTTGTCCGTGCCTGGTGCCTTTTTGGGTTTTAGGTGGTTGATGAGGGCGGCTATTTCCTTAGGGGTTGTAAAGTCCGGCTTACTAATTGGAGTGTACTGCAGAGATGTGAACGAGTTTGTGACCTCGGCTTGGATTGGGGAGCGAATGAGGTTTGTGAAGCTTGAGGATAATGAGCTGGCAAACATTGCCGCTCGTTCTTCATTAGTCGTGGCAATGTTGGGGCCGGACTGGAGGGGGGTTGCAGGCGCCTTCTTCGACCGAAGCTTCCGGGCGAGGCGCCAAACGGAGTAGTCTTCCAGGGAGAGTGAGGCGATGTAGTTCTCCCAGCATTGGGCCCGGTGACGGCGAATCAGAGCGCAGACCTTATTCCTGAGGACTTGGTAGTCGATGCGGTCCAGTGGGTGCCGACTAAGTTGCCAGGCTCGACGTGCTCGGTTTCTTTCTGATATGGATTGTAAAATGTGCGGTGGTAGAATATCCGGCGATGCAAAGTTTTTGAGAGGGCGTTGTGCTATGGATTGCGAGGACTGGATGGATTTCGTGAGGAATTCAACTGCCTGATCTATTTCTGCAGTTGTGTTTAAGGGAAGGCGGTCTAGGGCAGGTGAGTATTTAGCTATTTCTGCAGTGAAGACGCGCCAGTCGGTGCGAGAGGTGCAGACGGGGGCCAGAAACGGATGAATATCGATGGAGTAGATGAGAGGGAGGTGATCTGAAGCACCAAAGTCCAGTGTGCTAGGGGAGGGAGCGATGGGGATGTTGGACGTCAGGACTATGTCAAGGATGTCGTTCGCGGCAGGGTCTTTCTCGTGGATATGGGAATACGTAGTTGGAGCAGATATGGTGAAGGGGGAAGATTGAGCGAGCTCAAGCAGCGTTTTGCCTTTGGGGGTCGTACAATTGCAACCCCATATTTGGTGCTTACTGTTAAAGTCGCCGCCAACTACGGCTGAGGAAGAGAGTATGGAGACAAGAGCATTGCAGTCTACTTTTGTATATTTATTAGTGGGAGGAAGGTATGCCGACCAGAAATTGACCGGGCCGTCCACTGTTTTTATTTGTGCACCTACTATTTCAAGGATTTTAGTACGGGGTGGGGTAAGTTGTTTGCAAACTAATGATCGCTTAACTAAAATTGCAACTCCACCGCCCTGGCCGGGGTCACGGTCCTTCCGGAAGAGATTGTAATTAGGCATGGTAAATGCATGGTGGGGTTTAAGGAACGTTTCCTGAATAAGCACGACTTGGGGATTACGTAAATGGATTAGATGTTGGAGTTCCGCCTTGTGCGCGGTAATGCTCCTGCAGTTCCATTGTAGGATTGTTAAGGAGTTCGGTATTGTTGGTCTAGTTTCCATTAAGGAATTTAAGGGCGCCTGAGATTATCTCTTCTATGAGGGTATCTAGGAGGGATTTTCCAGAGGGGGGGGCGAGTAGTTTTCGGATGAGGTTCGTGATCCATTCTTTAAGTTTAGCCATAAATGAGGAATCAGAATTGGCGGTTGGAGCAGTAGCGGGAGTCGGCTGAGAAGGAGCGGCAGGTTGCGAGGGTAGGGGGGGAAAGGATTGTGAGGTGATAACAGGTGCTGGGGCTTCATGATGACGGTGTGAGGTACGGAGTTTTTCGGCGAATGTTTTGAATACCGGGCATCCACGGTAACTAGAAGGATGCGGTCCCTTGCAGTTGGCGCAGATGGGAGTGGAAAGTTCACCGGAGAGGCGCGGGCAGTCATTTTCTGAGTGACTGCGGCCGCAGCGGACACAGCGAGGGATGAGTCCGCAGCCTTTATAGGTGTGGCCAATTCTTTGGCATCTGGTACACTGAGGCGGTCCAGGAGAGGGGCGATGGTGTTCGAAGTGAACTGAGAGCCCAAGGAGGGAGTGAACTTCGGTTAGTTTTCTTTCCATAGAAGCGGACGCAAGGGATAGTTGAAAGAGTGGCATTGGGCGCTTTGGGAGCGCCACTGGCACGAAGTTTGGGTCCAGAGCAATTGCCTCTTCTCTAGTTCTTCTCTCTGCCGCGGTCGGGCGGGAGGTCAGCATTTGGTTTATGGTGGAGAGTTGGATGCCCTTTTGCGCCAGTTCCTCTTGAATAGCAGTGGTACTTGAGTCAATAGGAAGCCCCCGGATAACGAAGAACTTCTTCTTGTCCTCGGCCAATTGAAAGCTGAAGTACTCCCAGTTGTTGTCTGTTAGGGCTTTGGTAACCGCTCTATGGTCTGCCGGGTTTTGGCATTGGATGCGGATATTGTTGCCAGTCATGTGGGAGATGGGTGTGTAGGTGCAGACGGAGTTGATTAGTTTGTTCTTGGAGGCCCAGTCGGTGGTGCTTTTGAGGAAGATCGGCGGGATTTTGGGACCTGCGCTGCGGGTGGTGGGGTTATCAGGATGAGAGCCTTCTACATTGTTCGAAGGAGTGGTTGTATCGGATTCGGGGTCAATTGGAAGGAACCTATTATTGGTGGATATGGGAGCCGTGGTTTTGTTAGGGATTAGCGCCGGAGTATGTGCCTTGCGCTTACGGACCTGGGTGAAGCCATCGGTGTCCATGGGTTCCGGTCGTAGAGAGAGGTCGACGTTGTCGAGTTGGCTTGAAATGGACGTACTCGGAAGGATGGACGCTAGGGTTTTCAGTAGCGTGGAGTTGGGCATACCGGATGATGTAGGTTTATGGGTATCTTCCGATGATTCAAAATAACGACTGCCTGCAGGATGGTTGACTAGGGGTTCCGGGTCCGGAGACGCTGGGCTGTCCATGGTAGTTGGAGTGTTACTCATTTTATAGGTGGGGGATGTGGGACGCAGGGGCGTCCCTTTAGGCGCTTCTCGGATTGTTTGTACTCCACTCCTCGTGGAAATAGGAAGTGGTTTCGGAACGAGGTTCATAAGAAATTTCAGATCGGAAGTCCCCGCACGATTTTCAGAGGATTCATCTGTGGAAGCAGCAGGCGTGGTTCGCGCTTCGATAGGTAGGGAGGTGGTGGTGGAGGCTTGGGGATCCACGGTTTGGATACCCCTGCCTAAGGGGGTCTTACCGGCAGTATATTGGTCAGGAATGGCCGTAAATCGCAGTTATTACGGCAGGAGATTTCAATACTCGCACTCACCTGTTGAGCCTATGGAGACTTCAACAGGCGTGCCCACCTGTTAATAGCGCTGGAGATTTCAACTGGCGGCGCAAGTGAGATACAGGTGTCGCCACCGTCAGCGTCTTAGCGGAGAAACGTCCGTATCTCCGTAACGGTATGAGATAGCTTGAATCTGACAAAAGATTCGAAGCCAAAGTGGGGGGGAAGGGGGGGATCGATCACCCTAAGTAGAGTTTGCTACCCTAAGTGAGGTGGTAGGGGTAGTTTAAGAAATTATAAAAGAAAATAAATGATGTAGTTCGTGGCGAAAATCAATAGATGGCGCCACCGACAACGTCTTAAAGGACGTTGGGCGATTATCTCATAAACGGTAAGACTTAGAGTAAATCTGAGAAAAGATTCAAGTTCAAATTGGGGGGTAGGGGGGATCAACAACCCTCGCTACCCTTTAAGACCCTCAGGGGTTAGATAGGAGGTGTTTGAGAAAATCGGATAAAAATAATAATATGTATGTGTGTGTAATGGGGAATACCCGTGTGTCAATGTGTTAGTGAATGGTGTGTGTGTAGGCAACTTGAGACAACCTACTGGAGGGAAGATGGAAGATGGGGGACACCACGGGCACCCCTGCCGATCCGCAGAGCGGGCACAGCAGGTCCGTACCCAGGAGTCTTCCCGCCCTAAAGCCCTAACAAGTGGACCGGCCCGGTTCCCAGAGGAGTGCAATGGGAGACTAGCTCCCTTCCTAAGGTAGACGGACAAGACGACCTTGGGGGGACACAGCACGAGCGCCTCCGAGGGGTGAGAAGGAGGGACTGAGTTAGCCTCCCCCCCAACGGAGCCACGGCTGAGAATGACTCAAGTTGCCGGTGTGTAGGTGTGTGTATAGTGTAAAAGTCGCGATGTGCAGACTGGATGGCGTATCAAAAGGGCAATTCCAAAAGGATTGCAGACTCGATGGCAGCGGCCTCGTGGGCTGGATGTAGCGTTCCGGCACTGAATACGTCCGTTCGCACGGAGAGCTGGCAGCGGAGAAATTACCAAGACAGACAGGATTTCATACGAAAGTCCACCTTGCTATCGTACCATTTCGGAGCAAAATACGATCTCTTCCTCTCGCCTCCGGTGCGCTTCTCGGATTGTTTGTACTCCACTCCTCCTCCGACTTTCGCGTTTCGGAGAGTGTCGGGGGCGCGTAACGAGGGCGCCTTGCGCCGCGGCGCCCGTCAGGGTTCCACCCTGTCGGCCGTGGCGGCGCCAGGCGTTTGGCGAGCCCAGTTCGTGTGCAGCGGGTCGTCAAAATACGGGTTGTCGTCCTGTCGAAGGCGTACCCGGGAATAAACGTTGCACACGTTTCTACCGGGGTCGATTCCTCGAGATCCGAGGTAACGTACGTTCGAGGCCATCCTTCACCTGGTATTGGACGCGCTCGCGACCCGGTGGGCCGCGCGCCGGCCGCGGAAAGCGGCCCCGAGAAGACGGTCCCTTCGGACGCCTTCCCCCTGACTCGGCGCCTGTCAAACCTTCCTCCTGTTCCTCCCCGGTGCCTGTCCCGTAAGCGGACGTTTATGCATTTTTCGACGACTCGGGGGCGTCGCGACGCACCCACCTCCCGCGCCCGTGGGAAAGGATTATCGAGTCGCAAATGGAGACGGAGTCACCCGTTAAGCGCACGCCTTACGACGCGTCCGCGTGGGCTTCGAAATGGTTGCATGGGGTGGCCGAAGGGGAAAAAGAAATGAACTGTACGCACGCGAATGGGACGTCAAAGTTCACGTACAACAAAGTCGAGGATGGCGCCGAATTATGCTTTAGCCCCGTGAGCGGGCGGGAAAAACAATGTAGTAGCCGAGGGCGCGCAGTGGCGACCCGGCCGTGACGAGTTTCCAACGGCTTCGGACGTCGGTACCTCGTTGCGGGATGATGAATTTGTAGCAACCGGCATGTCATCGGAAACGAAATGATACTTCATCACGGGAAAACTCTTATTGTCGTTGAAACGGCGCCACATCCACGTTTCCGCGGATGTCTACCCTAGTTTCCTTGCACGTCTTTCGAAGAGGAGAGTCGTCTGCCGTCGACTTGTTATCGCGTTCATTTCTTTTATTACAAAGAAACACCTTCCTTCCCTGTGCGATGCGTTGGATGTGCTTTTCTCCACGGTGCCGTCAAGTTACGGAATACACCCCTACGACCTTAAAAAAAATCCCTCCCACACACACGCTGTACTACCTTGATCAAAAAGTTCCCGGAATAACCACCGTGTGGCGCTCCCATCGTTCCGATTTGAGTTCTGTTTTTTTTGTTAAATTGGTACATCTGTTGTTGATATTCCCTTTAAATCTTAGTGTCATAACTTGACATTTGCAAAAGTTACGTAGCCAAGAGTACATCTATATCTGTGTGTGTTGGCGATTTTTTACAATTGCAGAAATGGATTTAAATTTGCAACAACGAACTTGTATTAAATTTTGCGTAAAAAACGGATTTAGTGGCGCACGGACGTTGGAAATGTTGGAAAAGTGTTTCGGCAACGATTCTCTAAAAAAAAACGGTCGTTTACCAGTGGCACGAGCGGTTCAGAAGTGGTCGTGAGTCAATCGAAGATGATGAACGCAGTGGCAGACCATCGACATCGAAAGTCAGTGAAAAAATTGATAAAGTAAAAGAAATGTTGGTCAATTACCGCAAATTAACCATCAGAGAAATAGCGGAGGACTTGAACATTGCCTATGGATCCGCCCAAGACATTGTGGTTAATGATTTGGGTTTCCGTCGTGTAGCAGCAAAAGACCTCAATTTCATGCAAAAAAGAGACCGTGTTGACGTCGCAAAAGACATGATTAGCGAGGCTGAATCCGATCCCACATTCATCAAAAGGATCATTACTGGAGACGAGACGTGGGTTTATGAGTACGACACGCAATCCAGACATCAGGCAAGTGAATGGCGTTCACCAAATGAGCCGAGACCAAAAAAACCACGTCGTTTTCAGTCAAAAAAGAAGGCAATGCTGACGGTTTTCATGGATTACAACGGTGTAGTGCATCATGAATTTTTGCCAGAACGCCAGATAGTAAACAAAGAGTATTATTTGGGCGTTATGAGACGTTTGCGTGAAGCAATTCGCCGAAAGAGACCAGAAATGTGGGCAGAAAACTCGTGGATTTTGCACCATGATAACGCACCGTCGCACAGTGCTATCATTTTTCGTAATTTGTTGACGAAAAATGCAACAAATACCATCCAACAGCCACCGAATTCACCTGATTTGGCTCCCTGTGACTTCTTTCTGTTCAATCGAGTTAAAAAACCATTACGGGGAACGCGTTTTAGCAGCCGAGAGGAAGTAATGGAAAAATCGCAGGAAGCACTGATGGACATACCGAAAACCGAATATAAAAAATGTTTCGAGGATTGGATCAAGCGCTGGCATAAGTGTGTTGCAGTCGATGGGGATTACTTTGAAGGGGACAATATAGATTTAGATGAATAAACTTGTATTTTTAATTTTCTGAATAAATTCCGGGAACTTTTTGATCAAGGTAGTATGTCACGTTAAATGACCCTGTGTGATGGGATACCTCGGGGACGTAGTCAACGTGAAAGCGACTCCTTGAAAACCAGGCTCTCGTAAGCGTACGTAATTCGTGTCGGCAACTTCGCTCGGTGCACATCCCCCGCCGTACGTCTTATTCACGGAAACTGCGAAAATAGGGCGCATCGCGGGATTGTATGCGCGATCATTACGATGGGAAACAGGCGTCTCGCGCCTTACTTCACCTAACTGGGTGTCTCACCTTAAGCGATCGTTTTACACGTATCAAATGGCATGGCATTTACCGTTACAACTGTGGGTTAAGTGATGGAGAGGTGACCGCTGTCGATAACTAATTTTGCGTACGGAAAAAAAAGAAAGAGCAATTGCAATCGCCATAAGCAAATAGGACAGATGCGTTTAACTCGATAATATCCACATCCCTTTCGTCGTAGTTGCGGAGCTATGACGGCTTGTATTCGTGTCTCAATATTTTTCAGTTGCTTCCAACCTAATTTCACATCGTTTCCACTTCTTTCCAATCGACATAATGTGTGTCCCTCCATGCCGTTGGAATAATATCTTTCATTAGAGCAATGGTCGACTTTTCCTTATAACTTTCGAGGGTCGGGATAGTGATTGACGGATGAGGTAGAGTGAATAGCCCTTACCTGGAAAACATTCCTGTGAATAAATAAAAAAAAAACGTGGGAAAAAGCCGTCGGGGCGTGATGCGGCGTTCAATAGTGATGACAGATTATACTATCTGGCGTAGGAAAGACTTGAATACGATTTTTCCTGGGATCGTAATCAGGGATCCAGGCTGGTTTCCAGTGCTTGCGGGGTTGGGGGGACTAGGGGCGGAATTAACAGCCGGAACCGTTCATTCCTCTAAGACCTCTCTTTCGTGGAACTCGTATCACCGTCGACAGTTCACGGAACATCATTTCTCGGTTCTGTCTCGAAGAAGCCCCTGTGTTAATTCAATTACTCAGTATCTACTTCGTTCTGCATTACTTAATCAATACATGTGGACCCATCAAATATTTCATCCCCGTTCATTGTTGATTCCTTGAGGTTCCTAGCGATGCGGAAGCAACTTTATCGTCACGAGTAATAAAAGAACGATGATTAACAATTTTAAGCTGTCTGGTACCTAGCACATCACCATAAAAGATACGAAATAAGCATTCCAGTGAACAGGAAAACAAATAGTCGTCTTTTCCCCGGCCAATCTGGGATCATTGCAATGTGAAGCGAAAGTCAATCGGGAGTAAAGAGGATTCAATCCACTCGCGATGAAGTAGACGACTGAAGGTTGCGTAGGTCTATGTGCACGTTCGTGTGTGTTAGTTTCTAGTGTTCATATGTAAATGACAGTTGTGTCAATGGGGGAACGTTATTCGAAAGTAACACTAGTTGACTCGAATTTAATCATTCTTATTACCAGTAGTTGCATTGCAAAATTTGACATTATCACGGCAGGAGGTAGGTATTTTGGTGATGACTGTCATAAATGTTCGCTAATGGAGGACGTTTGTCATCCATTCCGAGATTTTGAAAAAAAAACTGTCTCCGTTTACATATCGCTGCGTACCCGAGATATTTTACTAATTTGGTACTCTGTGTGGATGAATTTATTAACAGATGTCATAAGGGTGATTTCAACTACACAAATTTGACAAAGTTCGATGTTAAGTATTAACGCCTCGCTGTGACTGGTATGACATTACATGATATCCCGGTGATTAAGCATCACCACAACTGCTAAGGTAATTAATCGTCATGGTGTATATCATGAGTTAAAATCACACGATCGTTATGAAATGTACACCGCTTCACGGCTCGTCGGCATTTTCTCTCGTCCGTAGTTAAGTTGTATGTTACTAAGTTGCCTAGGCAAGGACGTTATTCCATTCCCGGCCACTGTTACTAGTTGAATCTGATTAAATATCGCTTCACGAATCACTATTGTCCTCAAAGCCGAGCGTCCTTCGGTTAACGCCACTGCGGGAAATCGGTTGTCGAATACGGTGATGTGACGATCTCGTGTACCAAGTGTCAAATTACGGCCGGGGTGGATTCTTCAATGGGGCTAATGCGGTAAAGATTTTCACCAAATTTGCAGAAAGTAGAAATGCTAAAAGGACGGACAGGTAGGCACATGCGGCAACCTTTTTCGTCAGAAATGCACTCGGAAAGAAAGCAGTTGTAGGAAGAGTTGCCTTAATGAAAACGTTATGCAATCATCTCATAAATGATTATACCGGCCGCTAATTTTAAAGATTCTTCTTTCACGTCAAACTTCGACCTCTTTTCCCTAGATTTCATTTTCCTAATCCCGCAAAGAAATAAACAACATTAACGTGTGCCTTCCATCCCTTGTGTATCAACGTAATAAAATTAGCGGGTAAGTTGGGACTGGGACCATTTAACTTTTGCCTAGAGAAACATTTTCTGTTCTGTGGCGTGACAAGACAAGTAAAGATTTCTTGAAAGGTTAATTTCGTTCAAAGGAAGGGAATGAGCCGTGTCGCACCGGGAAAACCTTCGTGTCCCGCGGAAGGGACCCCGGTGCAAAACTATATCAAGAATCGGTCATTTGGAGGCATGGTGATCAAAGAACTGGTGTACTTGTCACGTCTGTCTCGATGCATTTGTAATCAATTGCTGTTAAATCGTTGCAGTATCGCAAAAAAATTGCGGAAAAGGATGAAAAATCATTCATTCGACGTTGAAATACTTGGGGGATTCGTTCAGAGGAGGTTTATCAACATTGTTTCAGCGAGATGCCGATTTTCCAAGAAGGAAACCCGGTGCCCATTATATAAATTGTTATTTGTGCGAATGATGCTGATTCCATATGCTGTGAACGACGATGCATTCCGTAGAAATAGTTTCTGGGAATTGATTGATTGGATAGAATTAGCACAATGGAAAATCCACGGAAGCGCTCACTGCCCGCCATTTTGTTTATTGCGACGCCTGCTCGTCACGACTTGGTGAATGTACAAGGAACGCTGTTGCCCAGCTGCGTTCTATGCTTGCGAGGGTCATGGTTTCCACAGAAATTTCTTCCTCGTGCGGAATGCCACGTGGGTCATTGCGACAGCCCTTTTCTGGTTAACGTAGAAACTTGGGGCGAGGACGGGTCGCATTACCTGCCTGCCTCCTCGCGTTGAACCCCCGAGGAGTTTTACGACGCAGCGGATGGGACGGGAGGTTAAGCGGAATTAGCCTTCGCGGAAAAACGGCCGCGTGGGAAGGGCATGTGGGAACCTGTCATTTACTGCCCCTGGAAGTGAAGCAGGAGCAACGTGACCACAAGCGTACCAGTTTCGGAGGGACGCCGTGAATCCATATTATTTTTGACGGAGGGAGACATGTAAGTCAAGGCTTACGTCTGAGAAACGAGCATAGCAGGTCAGTGGTTTGAAAAGTACTGGGTGAAAGGGAAGTAATCATGGGAATATAATATTTTTTCCTTAATATCTCGACGGTCATTTTCATCAAATGCAGACGCATAGCAGTAGAAAATATATTTGAATAGGAGGTTAGAAATTCGTCCATCTTTTATTGTCATAAGTTTCTCCTTTACATTTACTCTATTTTTTCGTGAACCGCGCGCGTGCACACCAGGTATGTAGTTGGTGAATCGGAGGAAAGCGTGGGACTCTTTACGTTTATTTATGTACGTCCTTTGCGGCCGAGTATTGACGATTGCCCATCGCAGTCGGGTATTTGAAAACTGAAGATTATTTCATGGCCCTTAGAAGGGCCGTTAGGATGCATCAAAGCAATCCCGTCGAGGAATTTACTTTGAGCTGGTGTACTTGGTGACGGCCTTGGTCCCCTCGGAGACGGCGTGCTTGGCCAGCTCACCGGGAAGCAAGAGCCTGACGGCGGTCTGCACCTCCCGGCTGGTGATGGTGGAGCGCTTGTTGTAGTGAGCCAGGCGAGAAGCTTCGGCGGCGATTCTCTCGAAAATGTCGTTGACGAAGCTGTTCATGATGCTCATGGCCTTGCTGGAGATTCCGGTGTCGGGGTGCACCTGCTTCAGCACTTTGTAGATGTAGATTGCGTAGCTCTCCTTCCTCCTGCGCTTCTTCTTCTTGTCTCCCTTGGAGATGTTCTTCTGGGCCTTGCCCGCTTTCTTCGCAGCCTTTCCGCTCGTCTTGGGTGGCATGGTGATCACGTTCGGCGAACGGGGTCGATTTCAGTATTTTTGCCTAACATCAGTCGCCTGCTTATGTACCCCTGGTCCGTTCCGTGAGCCGAATCTCCTCGACGACCAATCACGTAAAAGCATGATGTGGCGTCGCTCGGACGGCGGCAGCCTATATAAATGCGCCCAGGAGTCGGACAGCGATTAGACAGCACTACCAGATAAAGAAGCATTCAGCCATGTCCGGACGAGGAAAGGGAGGAAAAGTGAAGGGGAAGTCCAAGTCCCGCTCCAGCAGGGCCGGTCTTCAGTTTCCGGTCGGTCGTATCCACCGTCTGCTCCGCAAGGGGAACTATGCCGAGCGTGTTGGTGCCGGTGCCCCAGTCTACTTGGCCGCCGTCATGGAGTACCTGGCCGCGGAAGTCCTCGAGTTGGCCGGTAACGCTGCCAGGGACAACAAGAAGACGAGAATCATCCCTCGTCACTTGCAGTTGGCCATCCGCAACGACGAGGAGTTGAATAAGCTCCTGTCGGGCGTTACCATCGCTCAGGGAGGTGTCCTTCCGAACATCCAGGCGGTGCTCCTGCCCAAGAAGACTGAGAAGAAGGCATAAGCATCACGCTGTGCGCATAAAAGGTCCTTTTCAGGACCAGAACATACTAGAGAGATGTACGCGATAAATGTCATGTGAAAAAAAAAATAATAACAATAAACGTGATAAGCATAGGGACTGAAAAGTGGAGCTATAATTGGGCTAAGGTAAACGATGGGAAATACAGCGTATAAAAAGTGAAAGCGTTCGCTGAAATGCAACGAAGAATGATTGAAGGTGACACTGATTCGTTTACGATGTATTTCATAGTCTGTCATAAAATTTCACCTGCAATCTGCCGCTTATTTCTTGTTAACATGCATGGTTGCAACGGCGCGATATACATTGTCGCCAGTCCGTTGCCACGTGCTAATTCATGTACGGTTGCAACGGCGCGATTTACATTGTCGCCAGTCCGTTGCCACGTGCTTATTCCGATTCGCTGACAATGTCTTTTACGTCGGTAATGGCTCATACAATTTCAACTCTATTATCACCGCCATTTTTTTTTCCGGTGCGTTCGAACAGGTCTTACTTTACTATTTATCGCCGTCACACACGCTATGGCGAATAGGGAATAATTTTTCGTTCCGTTATGGCAAAGGATTGGCTCCATCTCTGAACATTGTATTGGTCCTTAGAAGGACCTTTTTTATCGACGTACGCCGGGTGTCGGATGGCGATCCCGTCGCGTCGTGTCTAACCGCCAAACCCGTAGAGAGTGCGGCCCTGTCTCTTGAGTGCGTACACGACGTCCATGGCTGTGACGGTCTTCCTCTTGGCGTGTTCGGTGTAGGTGACGGCGTCACGAATAACGTTCTCAAGGAACACCTTGAGCACACCGCGCGTCTCCTCGTAGATGAGTCCGGAGATACGCTTCACTCCACCTCGGCGGGCGAGACGGCGGATGGCCGGCTTGGTGATGCCCTGGATGTTATCGCGGAGAACTTTGCGATGACGTTTGGCTCCTCCCTTTCCCAGGCCTTTTCCTCCCTTGCCGCGTCCAGTCATCTCTGTAGTCTGCTCGTAGTAAGGGCTGCTGTCTGATGACCTGAAATGCACCTTCGCCGGTATTTATAAACGTCGCCGCCGCGGCGATGACGTACCCGACCTCTCCACCAATCAGCGTCGCCCGTACTATCTGGCGCCATTCTCGGAAGTGCTTAAAAGACGGCGTTGACCCGGCTTTTAACAGAGACAGATCAGTGGTGTTCACGTACGACGTGGTGTTCTACTGTGGTCTACTGTGTGAACTGTGTTTATCACGGATCTTTTGGGTAACTACTCTGGATCTCTCCAGGAACAGTTGCTAGGTAAAGGGTAACGAAATTAGAGTGTAGGATTGGTTTCTCGTGACTCCCGGTGGGGTGGCTAACCTAGACCCATCTTCTCACACTGGGAGGTGTTCGAAAGCCATAGTGCATAAAAAAAGGTTGTCTCAGTCGATCCCCCCTGGAAAGAGGGCTTGCACCTCCTAGCACTTCCAGGGAATCGGCTGGGTCCACTTCTTAGGGACTGTAGGGACTAATAGGAACGTAGGATAGGGACAACTAGGTTATTGATTTAGAAATTCTAAAGCAGGTAGTGGAGTGTATAGGGTGGCTGACAGGTCCGCCTGTGCCCGTATCGCTTGCGATCGGATCGGGTGGGGTGTCGGGTTACCTTATCACTCCTTTTTAGATAAAGTTAACCGAGGGACAGGGGGCTTACGCCCCCTTTTTTCAGAGTAGGAAAATGTTTCGCTCTCCACCTCGTGTGGAGAAAGAAAGGAACGTGCGACAAATAGGGAAAATCCCAATCCCTAATAACATAAGGGAAGTCCTTTTCGCAAAAGAAAGTCAATCAATCGAATCACGGGATCCTAGAATTCTTAAGAGGAGTAAGAGTTTTAGTGACAGCCAAGAGAAAATACCAAATAGGAACGAAGACAACTTGTGTAAAAACAGTTTTGATCGCGTTCCAACCGAAAAAAGAACTACCGATGTTCTTACCACAGCTATAGAAAATGAAAAAATTATTGAGGACGTCCCCATCGAGATGGGTTCATCCGACTCAGACGACGACGGAGTTTTTGTAACGGCCAAGAATGCCCGAAAACGAAAGCGTTCCAACAGAATTACTGATTCGTGCCCACCAACCAGCACGCAAAATAGATACGCCCCTTTGATAGAAATAGACTTAACCCCTCAAGGGAGACAAGCGGCAATAACGTCAGAGAAAAACGCGAAAACGGAAGCCACAAATGTGCCAAGAAATAATAGGCCACCTGCTATTATCGTGTACGAAATCCTTAAACAAAAAGAATTCGTCATGAACATCAGGAAAATAGCTCGCGACCAAACATTCACAATAAATAAGACGAAGGAAGGATCTCGTCTTCAATTAAAAACAATCGAGGATTACACAAATGTTCGTAAATTCCTTGACGATAAGAAGGCACAATACACCACCTGGGCTCAAAAAGGGGAACAAGTGTCCCGTTACGTAATTCATGGACTCGACGAAGGACTCGAAACAGAATTTATTAAAGAAGAGCTTACCGCAATAAACGTTCCGTGTGTGCACGTAAAAACGCTATCAAAAAACAAATCAGACCTATACGTCATAACTATAAAGAAAATTAACGGCTTTGACGTAAGAGAACTGGCCAATATTAAGCGGATATGTAGCCACATTGTAAAGATTACGCCATATAGATACCAGGGACCACAACGCTGCTACAGATGCAATAGGTTTGGACACGGGTCTAGAAACTGCACGGCAGCACCAAGGTGTTACGTATGCGCGTCACAAGAACACGAAGGCATAAACTGCCCAAATTCTAGTAACATTCGCTGCTGCAACTGCGACGGTGAGCACGAGGCAGGATCTAAAGAATGCCCAGTGTACATTAGCGAATGCGAGAAAAGAAAAGGTAGAAAGAAACAAGAAGGAATCGCCCAAACGAAAGGCACGACAGAAAAAACTTTGGTTACTGACGCCCCCCACCCAAAGAAAATTACTGGACAAGTAAAGCGGCAGGAAAAATCAGCCAAGCCGATACCCCAAATGGGAAGGGCAAGGAAAACACCGACACTGCTCAGGCAATATCTCAGGAATGCCCCACAGCGAAGGGTACGGATACGGGCAAACCAATGGACGAAGGAGTTAAAAACATCCTAAATACGATCGCCGCAATGCTGCAACAGCAGATGGGAATCCTCCAGCAGCTGCTTCAGCAAATTCTGAACATGTTCTCAACTCAGACCAACCATGGCCCTTAGAGAACGAAACGCGACGGTCATGCTGACCTGGAACGCCAATGGCGGGGTTCAGCGAAAAACTGACGAACTTGTCTTTCTCCTGAAACGACAAAAGATAGCAATATGTGCTATTACAGAAACTCACCTTCGGCCAGAAATATCGTGGGCTGTTCCCGGTTATAAAGTAATCCGAAAAGATAGGAAGTTAGCTCCAGGGAAATCCGCGTCTGGAGGAGTAGCCATCCTGGTGAGGGAGGATGTTATAATAAAAAACGTAATAGAACCTGAAACAACTGTGAACACAGAGGTAATTGGGGTGCAGGTCACCACTAAAATCGGTAGCATTAATTTTTTCTCCTGCTACATACCACCTCGTAAGCATTTCTACGAAAATGACTTTGATGAAATCACAAAAAAAGGAGGAAAGACAGTCATAACGGGCGATTTTAACGCAAAAAGCCCGATATGGAATTGCCCAAATGAAAACACTAAGGGAAAGAAACTCTCAAAATGGGTGGGCTTAAAATCCGCTTTTATATGCGCCCCATTTGGACCAACTCGGCTTAGGGGACGAGATGTTATCGACTTCTCAATAATGATCGATATAACTAAGGCAGCCAAATCACAAACTTTAACAAGCCTCAGCAGTGACCATTTTCCAGTCATCACTCACATTGGAACAATACCTTGTCAGATGGGAAAGAGTATAAAACTCTGCTATGGTCTGGCCAACTGGGACCAATTCAGAAAAACAGTCGCCGATAGACTTCCGACGAAAATTATCCCGAAAAGTGAGGAAGAAATTGACGATATGGTCACAATTTTGACAGACGCAATATTAATTGCAATGAAAACGGAGGTCCCTCAGAAAAAACGAGGCCAATTAGACTTCTTAAGAATCCCCAAGCCTATGAAAGAACTTATCCGAGAAAAGAACAAAGCGTTAAAAGAATACCACCGATACGGCACGAAGGCTTATAAAATGCGATACCGAAATCTAACCAAGGAAGTAAGGAGAGTAATTAAGGCTCACAAGAAGAAAAAGTGGACAGACAAGCTACAATCTTTAAATGCACAAGACCAGTCAATCTGGCGCTTAGCAAAAAAGGTCCGAGATCAAGGAATGGAACCTAGAGACCCACCTCTGAAAACTGACGATAACAGAACTATATATGACGCACAGGAGAAAGCAGACATTATTGCCAAATACCTGGAAGATGTTTTTACATTAAAAGAGACCGTATCTGAAGACGAGAATTGTTTCAATGAAAACGCTACCAATCCGGAAGCAGAGTTCAGGACGCCTGAATTAAAACTTGAAGCACTTGCCGATATCATAAAAGGACTCGCAAATGGGAAAGCGCCAGGGATTGATGGCATCCCCAACGAAGTAATCAAAAGGTTACCAGTCGCGGCAGGAGATTACTTAATTAAAATTGCCCAAGCAATGTTAAACACAGGATATTTTCCAAAACAATGGAAAGAAGCAAAGGTGACCTGCATTCCTAAGAGAGGGGGAATAGGGCTAAAGGCGAAAGACTTCCGACCAATCTCTCTCTTATCAAACCTAAGCAAGGTGATTGAAAGGCTAATTCTTCCAGAAATAAATCAAACTCTAAGCGAAAGGAATATTATCCCTCCCGAACAGTTTGGGTTTCGTGGAGAAATGTCCACTACTCACCAAATAAGCCGGGCCCTTGATTTTATATCAGACGCAAGAAATAAAAAAAGGCACTCCATAGGAGTATTTTTAGACATCTCTAAAGCTTTTGACAGGGTTTGGCACCAGGGCCTCATCGCTAAAATGCATAATTTAAACCTACCTAGGTGGCTAATTAACTGGACGCAGTCTTATCTGACGAACAGGAGTTTTATAGTGAGGTGGAGGAATGCGACCTCGGACTCCAAAAGAATAGGGACGGGCGTACCGCAGGGATCGGTACTAGGCCCTACTCTCTTTAACCTCTTCACATCTGACCTACCAATTCCTCGCCAGAACTGGAATGCAATTGTAGGATTATATGCAGATGACTTGGGCATCATGACTAAGAGTATGTACCCAAATCAAGCCGTCAAATACATGGAGGAAATTCTAGACCCCATTCTTAAATGGTATAAAAACTGGCGACTTGACGTAAATGAAAGGAAGTCACAGGCCATACACTTTCCAAAGCCGTTCTCCTCTGACCAGCCCAGAATGGTCCAAATAAACGGACACAACTTAGTATACACGGACAGTGTTAAATATCTCGGGGTAAAAATAGACGAAAACTTACGAATGGACAAGCATGTATTACATGTAATAGGAAAGGCGGCAGGGACAAGGGCAAGACTCTCCCCCTTGTTAAAATCCAAGGAAGTCCCCCGAGATATGAAGCTCCTAATCTTCAAAGGGGTAATCAGGCCAACAATAACTTACGCGGCTCCAGCATGGATAGGGCTACTGAAAAAAACTTCCTTGGAAAGATTGGAAAACTTTGAGAAAAGAACACTCAAATCAATATGGGGAGATCGAGGGTTGTACCGCTACAATGGCGACATTTATAAGGAACTAAACGTAAGAGGACTCAGAGAGGAAACCAGCGACCTAGCCAAAAGCTACTATGAAAAAATGAAAAACAATCCACATCTTATAATAAGAAACATTGCAATCGACAAAGAATCCACCTGGGATAAGCATAAGAGACCGCAGCATTCCATTGAGGCACCAAAATATGCCAAATAATTGACAAAAAAAAAAAAAAAACATATACATACATAAACAAATGGTCCCAAAAAAAAAAAAAACATAAATAAATAAGTGAATAAATGACACTGTTTTAAGCTTCAGAAGAAGCAAACAGAAAAAATGTCCGGTTTTTCTGGACGACAGGCACACACGGTTTTTACAGAGACAGACACACAACATTCTGAGCTTGCGAAGTGAACGGACGTCTTTTTGAGCGCTCCTTCTTTCGTGTTTTTGTGCGCGTTTGCGTGTTTTGGGTGCGATCCCTTTGTGGGTCACTGTGCCGCCCGGCGGGTCCTTTGATCCGACCGCCGCCGCCGAGCAACGGCCGCCCGCCCGGGCCGGTCGCTTGCCTCCCCCTCCCCTCCCGGGAGCTGCCTAGGCGCTCGCCCCGCTCGACTGCTCGGCCGAGTGGTCCCCCTTCCCCTCCCGATACATTCCGTCGTCGAGCTACGTCTCCGATGTGCAATTAACTAAAATTATGCGAATTAAAACGTCGTCGCCTATACATCACGACGCTGGTCCACTTAAGCATCCGCGTGGTTCACATGACGTCGCTATAAATCTTGGTCTTCGGGGAAATCGCCGAACAACGCAAACGCCGATTGCTTTAGCGGCAATTTCAGCGAACCTAATCCAAAGTGACTCCGTTTCTCCGGCCATGGCCGCAGTCCCGCTGACCACGGACAGTTTGCGCGATGCGCTCGCGGCCCTTTCCGTGAGCGAAAGGGACGCTCTATTAGATACTTTCCGTCCCCATTCTGTGTCGCCTGTGCCGCACACCACCACATCATCTGCACATCACATCACGACGCCTTCTCGGCCGCCTACACCACCACAAAACCAGCCAGCTTGCCACTCCGCTTCCTTGCCGGTGGAGCCAATGGACCTCGGTGCCGCCACGGCCCCGGTGAGTGTTCCCGCCCTCCCCGGTCGTTCTCATTCACCTCAGCGCACTGTGACGGACGCAATGCGTCCGAGCGCGTACCCTGGCAATGCTAATAACAATGTCAATAATGTTTCCAATTCACCAGACGCCGAATTTAAACTTGTAACGTCTAAACGCCGCCGCCATATGGCGTCAGGCGCTTTATCTTCCCCGCCGGTGTCCTCCGTTGGCATCGCCAACCGATTTACGCTTCTATCGGAAGGTGAAACTCCCCCTTCCAGTTTAAATTCCGTTCGTCCTCCTCCGCGTGATCAGGCGCGAGTATCGCCCACCGCAGCGGGTCCAAACAAGCCCCCAGGTAATGGGAAAATTCCGCCATTTCGCCTCGTGGACGTCTCAAAATGGGGAGAAATAAATTCGCGCATCAAGCGAGCTTGCGCTTTTCCCCCGATCGCCCATTCCACGGGCGCGAACGCTGCCGTCATTAAATGTGTAAACGCGGACGATTATACTAAAGTCGCTTCGATTCTCAGGGAACTGGAGGTTCCCCATGTGACATATCAACTGCCTGAAAATCGCCGCCGCGAATTTGCAATTCGTGGCGTACTTCCGTCGATCGACGACGATTCGCTTCTACGCGATCTGCAATCGCTTGGCCATCCTGTCATCACAGTGCGACGCATCACGTCCACTCGTCCGTCCGATAAAGAACGCGATCAAGGAATACGCCAATTGGAGCGTTACCCGACAACCACCATTCACGTCGTCTGCGAACACGCAGTCGACGTAGAAGCTTTTTTAAGCATTTCATTCTTGGCGGGTCTCCGTGTCACGGTGACCCCGTTTCGCAAACCGAACATGCCCGTGCAATGCCACCGTTGCCAGAGAATCGGGCACACAAAAAATCATTGTTTTTTGCAGCCGAACTGTGTTCGGTGCGGCGAAAAGCACCTTAGCAACGAGTGCATTAAATCCCGCGATACCCCGGCTCATTGCTACTTATGCGGTCTAGATCACCCCGCTAATTACCGTGGATGCGACGTCCACAAGGAAGCCAAGCGATTGCAGGCCGCGAAGAAAAAACCAAGTGTTTTTGCCGCGGCACAGACTCCTCCTCCCCTCCCACGCTCCTTCGCCGGGGCAGTGACCTCGTCAGCTGCTTTTCCTCCGCTCCCTAGCTCAAGGCGTCCCTTGCCGAGCGGACCAGATGGCCACGCGCCCAAGCCCGGGGAGCATCCCCTCCCCTCCCCTCCCCTCGTCGGCCCTATGCCGTCATCCCGTGATTCTTCGCCTGCCTCGGATGCTTCGGAGCTATTAGCTTGGTTTCGAAGCATAATGCTTCAAATTCAACATGCACCTACGCTCGAGGCGAAGAAGATGTTTATCTTGGAGCAACTCCTCCAACTTCATGTCTAACGTCCATACGTCTTCACCGCGCGACACGCTGAAAATTCTTTCCTGGAATTGTAACAGTATTTCCAACAAAAAACACGAGTTGTTACAATTCGCCTCGCAACACCACATAGACATCATTCTTCTTCAGGAAACCTTTTTAAAACCTCACGTCTCTTTCTACTCTTCCGATTACATTACACACCGTCTCGACCGCAACGCTCAAGGCGGAGGAGTTGCTATCTTGATTAAACGGGATATCTCTCATTCCCTTCTCGACGTCCCCATCCTCTCCTGCATGGAAGCTCTCGGAATTCAAGTACATACAACGCAGGGTAACCTGAATATATTCACCATTTACCAACTCGTCGGCAGGGCGCGTAAATTGAATAATAACGACCTGAACCTTTTGATGTCACGTCGCAGGTCGGGCTTGTACATAGGAGATTGGAATTCTCATAACAGACACTGGAATTGTTCCTCGACCTCCCGAAACGGGCGCATTTTGCATGCGTTCGCATCAAACCTACCCTCGTCCTTTCTCGCTCCCATGGAGCCGACACGTGTCTCCCGATCCCCTTCAAAAGTTTCCATTATCGATTTCGGTCTGGCGATCAACCTTCCCTTTGTCGGCACGCCCTCGGTCATCCGAGGATTTTCATCCGACCATTTCCCGGTCCTTTTTCACCTCCCCCTCTCCTCTCCTCGTCTTCTTCCCCCACCTACCCCGTCCTTAAACTGGGACCTTTTTCCTGCTTCCCTTGCAGACGTCTTGGAGCCGTTCGCTCCCCTTTCTTCCCCCACTCCAGCGGACCTTGACCGCCGAGCAGAAGCCGTTTCGGATGCCTTTGCAGAAGCGAAACGCCGCATCACGAAATTTATTCCTCCCAATTCTGGGAGAAGATCGCGTCCCCTTCCACAACACATTCTTGTGATGATAAAAGCCCGTAATGCCGCCCGTCGCCTATGGCAGCGTGACCGATTGCCTTGGGATAAGTCCCGGTACAACCGCCTCGCTGCTGACGTCAGACGGTCCATTAAGGCTTTTTCTTCGCAGGAATGGCTGCGTCATGTTTCCTCCCTGTCCTTCGAGGATAACTCTCTCTGGAAAATTTCCAAGTCCCTCCGCCGTAACATTAAAACGACCAACCCTCCGCTGCAATTAGCGGACGTTTTAATTTTCGATCCGGCAAAAAAGGCGGACATTCAGGCTGACCACCTGGAGTCCACCATGGCAGTCGATCCCACCCAATCCCCTGCGGATCGTAAAATCAGAAAGTTTTTAAAATCGCTTCCTTCAAATCCACCTGATCTCCCTTTGCTAACGTCCGCGGACGATATCAAAGGGGTTATCACTTCTCTTCCATCTAAAAAAGCACCAGGTTTTGATGGGATAACTAACCATCAACTTAAACTTGCCGCCTCCGTTCCGAAGTTTCCCCTTATTATTTCTGATTTACTTAATCATTGCTACATTGCTTCCCATTTCCCATCCCCTTGGAAAACAGGGAAAGTTATCCTCCTTCCGAAGCCAGGGAAAGACGCTACTATCCCCGGAAATTGTCGCCCGATAACTCTTTTGTCTAACCTGTCCAAAATTTTCGAGCGAGTCCTTCTGACTCAGCTTGAATCTCACGCGAAAGCTCAGGGCATCTTCCGCCCGGAGCAATTTGGTTTTAGATCTCGCGTCTCCGCGCCGCATCAAATACTTCGCTTGTGCGAACGTATTTCGCACGGCTTTAATCTCCGTCGATCCACGGACGCTGTCTTTCTTGACATCGCCCGCGCGTTCGATAGAGTTTGGCATAAAGGTCTGCTTTATAAATTGCACCTTTCGAACTTTCCTCCGCCCCTCATCAACTTGATCGCCAGCTTCCTTTCCAATCGTCAATTCCGAGTGTCTATTGGGGACTCCCTCTCCTCTGTAAAGCGAGCCGAAGCGGGTGTTCCGCAAGGCTCTCTTATCAGCCCGTTTTTATTCAATTTATTCGTCAATGACATGCCGTCGACGCCACACACGTCACTGTACATGTACGCCGATGATACCGCCATTGCCGCTACATCTCGGGTACGCAGCGCGAATTTCAAACGCCTCAACGCACACCTGCATAAAATACAGAAGTGGACTAAAACATGGAAAATTCAATTAAACGCCGCCAAAAGCACTCATGTCCACTTCACCCGACGCCGCCCACGCACCCCGCACATCCCACTCCGATTACAAAACCACTGCATTCCGCAAGCTTCCTCTCACCGCTTCCTTGGCGTCATTCTTGACGCCAAATTAACCTTCCAACCGCACCTTCATCTGTGCCGCCGCAAAGCCATTGTGGCCATGAATCAGCTTCGATGTCTCGCGTCGGAAGCCTCTTCTGTGTCGCACGCGGACAGGATGCGGCTTTACAAGGCGATCATCCGTCCGCAAATACTTTACGGCTCTCAAATTTTCGCGTGCCGAAGGACGTTATGGACCCACCTCGAAACTATACAAAATAAAGCCATTCGGGGTCTGCTTAATGTGAGCCGTCTCACCCGAATGGCGGATGTGCGCGCGGCACATCGTCTCCCGTCAATTGCGGACTTTATGCGCCGCCAAATTAGGACGTTTCATGCGTCGATGACCTCCGCTGGTAATCCCCTTCTGGCGTCGTTGTGGGATTACGATATTGATAAGCGTCATACATATACACTGCCTAAGGATATTACTCGCCTATGAGTCTTTCCTATGCCTGCTTTTAGTCTTCTTCTTAGTCGTAAAATTTAATTATATCGTCCTAAGTTAGCGTTCATTATAGCCTGTATAGCCTATCATATCCTTTGTAATCTCCTTCAGCTTAGCCGGGTGTTTTCTTTTCGCACCCATTGTTGTAAATACTTTCACCGATACCAATTCTCAATCGGTGCTCTCTTGCTTTTGTCTTTAGCGATCGCTTATCGGTCGCCTAGCCCCGCCCTGTCCACCTGTAGGACGCACAAGGGCGCTCACCCCTTACTGTATATATTCCACGCCATATACTCCTATTAGAGTTCGTTATCCTTTCTTTTAATTCATAAGTCATCCCCTTGTACATTGCATTCTCCCGTATTGTTTATTCGTAGTTCTTAACCCGAGCCGTTTCCTGTCGGCTCGTCATTTTTTATGTTCATTTCATGTGAGAATGTACTCCTCACATTCTAGCTGCTAAGTTTCTTTCTTCTCACAAACAACACGTACACTGACGTCATTTTAGTTCAAATTGCCAGGGTATTTCTTTATTGTGAAACGACCGGTAAAGGTGGGTAACGCTCACCGGCACGGTTTATGTGTGCCCTATCCAGGGCTTCCATTGCGCCATTTCTGGCTTTTTACAGATCGCAGAAATGGCACGTACGAAGCAGACAGCCCGCAAGTCCACCGGAGGAAAGGCCCCGAGGAAGCAGCTGGCCACCAAGGCCGCTCGCAAGAGCGCGCCGGCGACGGGAGGCGTCAAGAAGCCCCACAGGTACCGCCCCGGTACCGTGGCCCTTCGTGAGATCAGGAGATACCAGAAGAGCACGGAGCTCCTCATCCGCAAGCTGCCCTTCCAGCGCCTGGTGCGTGAGATCGCCCAGGACTTCAAGACCGATCTTCGGTTCCAGAGCTCCGCCGTCATGGCTCTCCAGGAGGCCAGCGAGGCTTACCTAGTGGGTCTCTTTGAGGACACCAACCTCTGCGCCATCCACGCTAAGCGTGTGACCATCATGCCCAAGGACATCCAGCTGGCCCGCCGTATCCGCGGAGAGCGAGCTTAGAAAGCTACTTTCGGCCGAAAAACAAAGGTCCTTTTCAGGACCAGTACATACTTAAAAGTTTGAATTTAGCACGATCGCACAATAATTGACGACGATATAAATCCATTGGAATGATGGACGACATGAAATTTCCTTTCCGCATGGCAAGTGCGTTGGCACGGATGAAATGAGATGAAAGCGATGAAATAAAAGTTCGTGCGATGCTTACCTGACGCGCTTTACGAAAAGAAAACAATACTCCGTGACGTGTTGTTCATTTTACACGTTCTATGAATGTTATTCTTAATTTTTTTTTTCGTCCGTCCATGTCGCATCATCAATTTTAAATAGGACCGTTGTTTTTGCATGGCATTAATCATGATAAATGTTAACTTTGGGCGTGCTCGGTGGCGTGGGCATTGAGTGGTAAGCATCTTTGGAAGACATGATGGTCCTAAAAAGGACCGAGATTGGACGCTGTCTGCTGTCCTAGGTGCGCCGGTGGCGAAGCAGTGATGGTTCACTTCTTTTTCTGGGCGGCGGAAGGTTTCTTGGCGGCGGGCTTGGCCTTGGTGGGCGTCTTCTTGGGCTTGGGGGTCTTGGGTTTGGTGGCCGCCTTTTTCGCCTTCGACGGGGACTTTGCCGCCTTGGCGGCGGGTTTCCCAGCCGCCGGCTTCTTCTTTGGCTTGTCCGCCGCCTTCTTCGCCTTCTTGGCTGGTGGCGCGGACTTGCTTCGCTCCTTGGGCGCGGACCTCTTGGTGCCACTGGACGCCTTCTCGGAGGACTTCTTGGCTCCGACCGCTTTCGGTTTCTTTACTCCCGTCTTCTTGACGACCTTTTTCGCCTTGGTCGTCCCGCTGGCTGCCGCGGGTGCGGCCTTCTTGCTGTGGCTCAGCTTGAAGGAACCTGAGGCGCCCTTTCCCTTGGTCTGGACGAGAGTTCCGGCGGTGACGGCCGCCTTGAGGTACTTCTTGATGAAAGGCGAGAGCCTCTCGGCGTCCACTTTGTAGCTGGCTGCGATGTACTTCTTGATGGCTTGAAGGGAAGAGCCACCGCGCTCCTTGAGGCCCTTGACTGCGTTGTTAACCATCTCGGAAGTGGGCGGGTGCGACGGCTTTGCGCGAGCCTTCTTGGCTGCTCCGCCCTTGCTGGCCTTCTTGGAAGCCGCGGAGGTTCCTGAAGAAGGCAGGGGTTTTACTGCGACGGTGCCCGAAGGCTGGGCTGCCGGTGGTGCGGCCGCCGCTGCTCCAGATGCTGCGTCTGCCATGTTATCGGCTGCTGCGTGATGATAGAAAGAGAAAATTACCACTTCCTTGGTTCCACCGGCTCCTTGCCGGTTTTCTCTTTCGCTGCCCAGCGCTTGGCTCTTCAGCGTTGCTTCATTCGGCGATGCACGGAGTCCCGAACGACCCCGCCACTATCGTACCATTTCGGAGCATGTGGCTCCGAAAGGTCCGATAGTTTTTCGCCGCTTTTTCGGCGGCAGGTCTTCGTCTCGTCCACTGCCGGCGCAGGGACGTGGATGTTTATCCCACGGGAACACCATGACATCCGTGATGCCGTGGATTTCTCCGTGGGATGACGAAGCAGCAACGCGTCGGAAGCGCTGGGTCCGCTCTTGCAGCTCCTCTAGGAGAGGATGGATTCCGGCGATCTGCCACAGCGCCGCATTCCCGGGTTTAAACCCGAGACGAAGTGTCGCCCGCAGATTAATCCGGTCCGCGACTTCGATGGTATGTCTTGCGTCGAATCGCATGAGGCCGCTCCACGCGGGAGCCGCGTATGCGAGAGTCGGACGCAAGACAGCCGCGAACAGGTGGAGACGTCTGCGCAGCGGGACGTTCGGATTTCCGAGGATCGGCGCGAGGAGATGACGCCTGGATGCTGCTATGCCTGATGCCCTTGTCGCGTGGCGGTGCATGGAGAGACGTTTATCGAGGACTACGCCCAGGTAAAGGACCGCCTCTTTCCAAGGAACCTCTGTCACGCCGACGAGAATTTCGCCGGGCTCCTTCGGCCCCTTAGAAAAGACGATCGCCTGGGTTTTGTCCTCGTTGACACCGACTCTCCAGCGGGAATACCAGTTGACAAGGGCATCTACCGCCCTCTGGAGATACTTCGCTGCCAGGTGCTGTCTGCAGGATCTTGCCAAGATCGCCGTGTCGTCCGCGTACGTTGCGATGAGAACGTTGCTTCCGTGGTCCGCTGGGATGTCCGCGGTGAAGATGTTGAAGAGAAGCGGCGAGAGCAAACTCCCTTGCGGAACGCCTGCTCTGATTTTCCGCTTCTCCGATGTTGCGTCGCCCCAGCTTACACGAAAGCTTCGTTCCCGAAGCCAAGATGCCGCTATCCTCGTCCACCATCCAGGAAAACCGAAGCACTCCAGCTTCCACAGCAATCCCTCGTGCCACACCCGATCGAACGCCTTGCTGACGTCAAAGAAGGCGCCGGCGGTGGAATGCCGTCGGTTGAAACCTTCAGTGACGAAGTTCAGCAGACGGGCGACCTGGTGCGTCGTGGAGTGCTCGCTGCGAAAGCCGAATTGGTGCTCCGGCAGGACGTTCAGCTCCTCTGCGATGATGACGAGGTGACGAAGAAGGACCCGCTCGAACAGCTTTCCCAGGCCGTCGAGCAACGAGATTGGACGGAAGTTCCCCGGCGATGGCGATTTCCCCGCTTTCGGAATGCATACAACGCGGGCCTCCTTCCACCGGGATGGGAAGTACCCGATGGCGAGACACGCGTTGAAGATGCAAAGAAGCATGGTAGCGAGGGAAACCGGAATCTGGGCGATGACTGCGTTCGCAATCCCGTCCGGTCCGGGCGCCTTACGAGGTTTTAAAGCTCGTATGGCCCCTCGAAGGTCCGTCTCGTCGATGGTCGGCGGCATCTCTCCGTAGTCGCGGACGTGGTGCGGCGTTCTTGGCGGCTTCACAGCTGACAGCAGGGGATCGGGTTGGTCTCCGTCTCCATCAGCAGGAGCGAAGACGTCCTCTAGGTGGTCGGCCATCCCCGCAGCCTTCTCCTCCGGCGAGCGCAGCATCCCGGTCGGTGTTTTCAGCGGCGCCTCCTCGCGGTACTCCCCCTGGAGATTCCTCGCCATTCGCCACAAGGATCCGTCTTCTGGGGAAAGGGAGGAAACCTTCCTTTCCCAGATTTCGGCCCTGAATGTGGCGATGGCGTCCCGGATGCTGTGCTGGGCAGCGTTGAGGCGAGATTTCTCCTCCGGGCAGCGGGATCTCTGGTAGCTGCGTCGGAGCCGATTTTTCTCCCGGATTTGGTCGCGGATCGCCCTCGGGAGCGCCAGGTGGTTCCATTCCCGAGCTGAGCGCTCGGGAATTGATGTCGCCGTCGCCGACTGCACGGCTTCCGTCAGAAAATCGACCTGACGGTCGATTTCTTCAGGAGAGCCGACAGACGGAGGAAGCGGCATGTTCCCGATTTTCTCCGTGACCTTCGTCCGGAAGAGATTCCAATCGGCAGCAGCGTAGTCCCGGAATGTCCTCCTCGGTGTCTCCAACGGCCGCCTCGCTAGCTGGAAGAGAACTGGCAAGTGGTCGCTATCCAATGCGTGATGCGCTCTCGCAGAGAGCGCCGTCGGCAATCCTGCGTGTACGGCTATGTCCAGCACGTCGCTCGTCCCGTGGGCAGAGAAATGAGACGGCGTGCGTGGACCGATGACGGCGAGTCCCTCGACGGAAGTCCACTGCCGAAGATGCATTCCTCGGGCGTTCCCAATCCGGGAATGCCAATCCGCGTGCTTCGCATTGAAATCCCCCGCGGCTATCGTGGGAAAGGAACCCGCGAATATCGCCGCGAGTTCTTCTGTGCGAAGCATCACCTTCGGCTTGATGTAGACTGAAGCGAGGCGAAGAGGACCTTCGCCGCACTCCAGATCTATCGCTGTGGCCTCCGTCGATTTGAAGCTCGGCAACGTAAAACGTTGCGCACGCAGGTGGGTAGCGACCAGGATTGCAGTTCCTCCTCCACGAAGCCTCCGGTCGTCCCTGAAGACACGGAATCCCGGAACGGTCCAGCGGTCCCTCGGCGTCAGGTGCGTCTCTTGGAGCAGAGCAATCTCGCATTTCTGTCGAGACAGAAATGCGAGAAGCTCCGGGGTCTTCCGTGCAATGGCGCCTCCTACATTCCAGGACGCGATGACGATGTTCCGTCGTCTTGGAAGCGGATTATCCATGACGGGCGGAGAGAAGAGCCGGCAACTGCTGGAGCGTCGCCGAGAGGACCTGTAGCTGCGATTGCAGGGCAGCCGAGATTGAAGCAAGCGTCCCGAGTACGCTCATCAGCGAATGTTCGTCGGCGGCGCCGACCGGGTCGGCGGCGACGAAGTCCGATGTGGCCCCAAAAAGGGCCGACGACTGTGGCTGCGAATTCCTTTCGAGACGCCGGCGTTCTCGAATGGGGATTCGCATGGATGCAGCTGTCTCGGTGCGGGTCGGAGCCGGTGTCGGAAGCGTCGGAAAGTTAATTCCGAGGCGCTGACGTGGAGCGGGCTTCTGCGGTGCTGGGCCTAAGGATGCATTTCCGCCCTTCCATGCATTCCTCATTCCCAGGACCCCTGCGGGAATTCTCGCAGCTGGAGCAGTTGCTGCGGGCTTCCTCTGCGCAGCGACCGGTGGATTGGCTGCTCCTTTCCCCCGACGGCCGCGACGCTTCTTCCCCGGTTTCGCTGATCGGCGCTCCTTCTCCGCGAGCCATTTTTCGCATTGGGGCGAAAAAGCTGCGTGTCCGCCGTTGCAGCTCGGGCATTTCTCGGGGATGTCCTTAGGGCATTCCTGAAGGGAGTGCCCTCCCGAACAAAAAGGGCAGCGAGGTGATGCCGTGCAGAAAAACGAGCCATGCCCGAAGCGGGAGCATCGGTGGCACAGCTGCGGGTCCCTGTATTCGTAGAGGCGCACCGCGATGACGCTGTTGCCAACGTATCGCAGTGCCTTCATCGCCTGCATCGTCCACCTTTCAGAGAGGGCGACGGCGACCACGAACACTCCGATCGGCTTTCCCTCTGCCGTGAATTGGCGACAGCGACGGGCGTCGATCTCTAGGGCGCGTAAATCTTCGAGGAGATCCTCGCAGGTGTGCCGCGGCGACAGTCCACGGATGGTAAACGACGTCGTCTTCTCCTCGCCGATTCCCCAGGTGGACATTTGAGCGTCCGCTGCCGATAGCGCCGAACGCAGGGACTTGAAGTCGTCCAAATTGCGGGTTTGAATCCGCGCCGAGGACTCTCCGTATGAAATTGCGAATGTCTGATCCGAAACATTTGAACGGATCAGATCGCGGAACGCCTTCACATCCTCTACGTCGTAAACGACGAGAGGAGGAGGGCGCGAGCTGCGAGTCGGACGCGGAAGAGAAGTTGAAGCGACGTTCGTAGCTTCGGCCTGCTCCTCTTCCATTGATTCCGGGACCGGGTCAGACGAATCGGTCTCCGGGGCGATGGCCGCGAAGGAGTTCTTCGTCGGCACGGCGACGAAGACTTCCGCGGAAGTGCGCGCACGCTTGAGGGCTGCGTCGCTCAGCGAGGTGAACGGCCTTCTGGTGCCGGCCCTGGCGGCTGTCGGCTCCTTGAAAACAGGAGCGACAAGGCGATGAGTCCTTCGCGGCGTTACGAATCCTTCCGAGTCAATCGGGGATCCGGGTCGGGAAGCACCATGGGCCGGGGCGGCCGCCATGGCGGGTAGCGTAGTGGGCTGTTGCCCGGAGGTCAGGTCCACCAAACCAGTAAAAGCCGTGGCTCCAACGTAGAACTGGTGGATGCTGGATGGTCGATGAGCTGGATGAGACGAAGATCAGGATTCGAAAGACGCCGGATGATCGCACAGCGGGAAAATTACCAAGACAGACAGGATTTCATACGAAAGTCCACCTTGCTATCGTACCATTTCGGAGCAAAATACGATCTCTTCCTCTCGCCTCCGGTGCGCTTCTCGGATTGTTTGTACTCCACTCCTCCTCCGACTTTCGCGTTTCGGAGAGTGTCGGGGGCGCGTAACGAGGGCGCCTTGCGCCGCGGCGCCCGTCAGGGTTCCACCCTGTCGGCCGTGGCGGCGCCAGGCGTTTGGCGAGCCCAGTTCGTGTGCAGCGGGTCGTCAAAATACGGGTTGTCGTCCTGTCGAAGGCGTACCCGGGAATAAACGTTGCACACGTTTCTACCGGGGTCGATTCCTCGAGATCCGAGGTAACGTACGTTCGAGGCCATCCTTCACCTGGTATTGGACGCGCTCGCGACCCGGTGGGCCGCGCGCCGGCCGCGGAAAGCGGCCCCGAGAAGACGGTCCCTTCGGACGCCTTCCCCCTGACTCGGCGCCTGTCAAACCTTCCTCCTGTTCCTCCCCGGTGCCTGTCCCGTAAGCGGACGTTTATGCATTTTTCGACGACTCGGGGGCGTCGCGACGCACCCACCTCCCGCGCCCGTGGGAAAGGATTATCGAGTCGCAAATGGAGACGGAGTCACCCGTTAAGCGCACCCCTTACGACGCGTCCGCGTGGGCTTCGAAATGGTTGCATGGGGTGGCCGAAGGGGAAAAAGAAATGAACTGTACGCACGCGAATGGGACGTCAAAGTTCACGTACAACAAAGTCGAGGATGGCGCCGAATTATGCTTTAGCCCCGTGAGCGGGCGGGAAAAACAATGTAGTAGCCGAGGGCGCGCAGTGGCGACCCGGCCGTGACGAGTTTCCAACGGCTTCGGACGTCGGTACCTCGTTGCGGGATGATGAATTTGTAGCAACCGGCATGTCATCGGAAACGAAATGATACTTCATCACGGGAAAACTCTTATTGTCGTTGAAACGGCGCCACATCCACGTTTCCGCGGATGTCTACCCTAGTTTCCTTGCACGTCTTTCGAAGAGGAGAGTCGTCTGCCGTCGACTTGTTATCGCGTACATTTCTTTTATTACAAAGAAACACCTTCCTTCCCTGTGCGATGCGTTGGATGTGCTTTTCTCCACGGTGCCGTCAAGTTACGGAATACACCCCTACGACCTTAAAAAAAATCCCTCCCACACACACGCTGTATGTCACGTTAAATGACCCTGTGTGATGGGATACCTCGGGGACGTAGTCAACGTGAAAGCGACTCCTTGAAAACCAGGCTCTCGTAAGCGTACGTAATTCGTGTCGGCAACTTCGCTCGGTGCACATCCCCCGCCGTACGTCTTATTCACGGAAACTGCGAAAATAGGGCGCATCGCGGGATTGTATGCGCGATCATTACGATGGGAAACAGGCGTCTCGCGCCTTACTTCACCTAACTGGTTGTCTCACCTTAAGCGATCGTTTTACACGTATCAAATGGCGTGGCATTTACCGTTACAACTGTGGGTTAAGTGATGGAGAGTTGACCGCTGTCGATAACTAATTTTGCGTACGGAAAAAAAAGAAAGAGCAATTGCAATCGCCATAAGCAAATAGGACAGATGCGTTTAACTCGATAATATCCACATCCCTTTCGTCGTAGTTGCGGAGCTATGACGGCTTGTATTCGTGTCTCAATATTTTTCAGTTGCTTCCAACCTAATTTCACATCGTTTCCACTTCTTTCCAATCGACATAATGTGTGTCAAGCATATGGATCTTTTTTTTTACCTCCATGCCGTTGGAATAATATCTTTCATTAGAGCAATGGTCGACTTTTCCTTATAACTTTCGAGGGTCGGGATAGTGATTGACGGATGAGGTAGAGTGAATAGCCGTTACCTGGAAAACATTCCTGTGAATAAATAAAAAAAAACGTGGGAAAAAGCCGTCGGGGCGTGATGCGGCGTTCAATAGTGATGACAGATTATACTATCTGGCGTAGGAAAGACTTGAATACGATTTTTCCTGGGATCGTAATCAGGGATCCAGGCTGGTTTCCAGTGCTTGCGGGGTTGGGGGGACTAGGGGCGGAATTAACAGCCGGAACCGTTCATTCCTCTACGACCTCTCTTTCGTGGAACTCGTATCACCGTCGACAGTTCACGGAACATCATTTCTCGGTTCTGTCTCGAAGAAGCCCCTGTGTTAATTCAATTACTCAGTATCTACTTCGTTCTGCATTACTTAATCAATACATGTGGACCCATCAAATATTTCATCCCCGTTCATTGTTGATTCCTTGAGGTTCTTAGCGATGCGGAAGCAACTTTATCGTCACGAGTAATAAAAGAACGATGATTAACAATTTTAAGCTGTCTGGTACCTAGCACATCACCATAAAAGATACGAAATAAGCATTCCAGTGAACAGGAAAACAAATAGTCGTCTTTTCCCCGGCCAATCTGGGATCATTGCAATGTGAAGCGAAAGTCAATCGGGAGTAAAGAGGATTCAATCCACTCGCGATGAAGTAGACGACTGAAGGTTGCGTAGGTCTATGTGCACGTTCGTGTGTGTTAGTTTCTAGTGTTCATATGTAAATGACAGTTGTGTCAATGGGGGAACGTTATTCGAAAGTAACACTAGTTGACTCGAATTTAATCATTCTTATTACCAGTAGTTGCATTGCAAAATTTGACATTATCACGGCAGGAGGTAGGTATTTTGGTGATGACTGTCATAAATGTTCGCTAATGGAGGACGTTTGTCATCCATTCCGAGATTTTGAAAAAAAACTGTCTCCGTTTACATATCGCTGCGTACCCGAGATATTTTACTAATTTGGTACTCTGTGTGGATGAATTTATTAACAGATGTCATAAGGGTGATTTCAACTACACAAATTTGACAAAGTTCGATGTTAAGTATTAACGCCTCGCTGTGACTGGTATGACATTACATGATATCCCGGTGATTAAGCATCACCACAACTGCTAAGGTAATTAATCGTCATGGTGTATATCATGAGTTAAAATCACACGATCGTTATGAAATGTACACCGCTTCACGGCTCGTCGGCATTTTCTCTCGTCCGTAGTTAAGTTGTATGTTACTAAGTTGCCTAGGCAAGGACGTTATTCCATTCCCGGCCACTGTTACTAGTTGAATCTGATTAAATATCGCTTCACGAATCACTATTGTCCTCAAAGCCGAGCGTCCTTCGGTTAACGCCACTGCGGGAAATCGGTTGTCGAATACGGTGATGTGACGATCTCGTGTACCAAGTGTCAAATTACGGCCGGGGTGGATTCTTCAATGGGGCTAATGCGGTAAAGATTTTCACCAAATTTGCAGAAAGTAGAAATGCTAAAAGGACGGACAGGTAGGCACATGCGGCAACCTTTTTCGTCAGAAATGCACTCGGAAAGAAAGCAGTTGTAGGAAGAGTTGCCTTAATGAAAACGTTATGCAATCATCTCATAAATGATTATACCGGCCGCTAATTTTAAAGATTTTTCTTTCACGTCAAACTTCGACCTCTTTTCCCTAGATTTCATTTTCCTAATCCCGCAAAGAAATAAACAACATTAACGTATGTCCTTCCATCCCTTGTGTATCAACGTAATAAAATTAGCGGGTAAGTTGGGACTGGGACCATTTAACTTTTGCCTAGAGAAACATTTTCTGTTCTGTGGCGTGACAAGACAAGTAAAGATTTCTTGAAAGGTTAATTTCGTTCAAAGGAAGGGAATGAGCCGTGTCGCACCGGGAAAACCTTCGTGTCCCGCGGAAGGGACCCCGGTGCAAAACTATATCAAGAATCGGTCATTTGGAGGCATGGTGATCAAAGAACTGGTGTACTTCTCACGTCTGTCTCGATGCATTTGTAATCAATTGCTGTTAAATCGTTGCAGTATCGCAAAATTATAGCGGAAAAGGATGAAAAATCATTCATTCGACGTTGAAATACTTGGGGGATTCGTTCAGAGGAGGTTTATCAACATTGTTTCAGCGAGATGCCGATTTTCCAAGAAGGAAACCCGGTGCCCATTATATAAATTGTTATTTGTGCGAATGATGCTGATTCCATATGCTGTGAACGACGATGCATTCCGTAGAAATAGTTTCTGGGAATTGATTGATTGGATAGAATTAGCACAATGGAAAATCCACGGAAGCGCTCACTGCCCGCCATTTTGTTTATTGCGACGCCTGCTCGTCACGACTTGGTGAATGTACAAGGAACGCTGTTGCCCAGCTGCGTTCTATGCTTGCGAGGGTCATGGTTTCCACAGAAATTTCTTCCTCGTGCGGAATGCCACGTGGGTCATTGCGACAGCCCTTTTCTGGTTAACGTAGAAACTTGGGGCGAGGACGGGTCGCATTACCTGCCTGCCTCCTCGCGTTGAACCCCCGAGGAGTTTTACGACGCAGCGGATGGGACGGGAGGTTAAGCGGAATTAGCCTTCGCGGAAAAACGGCCGCGTGGGAAGGGCATGTGGGAACCTGTCATTTACTGCCCCTGGAAGTGAAGCAGGAGCAACGTGACCACAAGCGTACCAGTTTCGGAGGGACGCCGTGAATCCATATTATTTTTGACGGAGGGAGACATGTAAGTCAAGGCTTACGTCTGAGAAACGAGCATAGCAGGTCAGTGGTTTGAAAAGTACTGGGTGAAAGGGAAGTAATCATGGGAATATAATATTTTTTCCTTAATATCTCGACGGTCATTTTCATCAAATGCAGACGCATAGCAGTAGAAAATATATTTGAATAGGAGGTTAGAAATTCGTCCATCTTTTATTGTCATAAGTTTCTCCTTTACATTTACTCTATTTTTTCGTGAACCGCGCGCGTGCACACCAGGTAAGTAGTTGGTGAATCGGAGGAAAGCGTGGGACTCTTTACGTTTATTTATGTACGTCCTTTGCGGCCGAGTATTGACGATTGCCCATCGCAGTCGGGTATTTGAAAACTGAAGATTATTTCATGGCCCTTAGAAGGGCCGTTAGGATGCATCAAAGCAATCCCGTCGAGGAATTTACTTTGAGCTGGTGTACTTGGTGACGGCCTTGGTCCCCTCGGAGACGGCGTGCTTGGCCAGCTCACCGGGAAGCAAGAGCCTGACGGCGGTCTGCACCTCCCGGCTGGTGATGGTGGAGCGCTTGTTGTAGTGAGCCAGGCGAGAAGCTTCGGCGGCGATTCTCTCGAAAATGTCGTTGACGAAGCTGTTCATGATGCTCATGGCCTTGCTGGAGATTCCGGTGTCGGGGTGCACCTGCTTCAGCACTTTGTAGATGTAGATTGCGTAGCTCTCCTTCCTCCTGCGCTTCTTCTTCTTGTCTCCCTTGGAGATGTTCTTCTGGGCCTTGCCCGCTTTCTTCGCAGCCTTTCCGCTCGTCTTGGGTGGCATGGTGATCACGTTCGGCGAACGGGGTCGATTTCAGTATTTTTGCCTAACATCAGTCGCCTGCTTATGTACCCCTGGTCCGTTCCGTGAGCCGAATCTCCTCGACGACCAATCACGTAAAAGCATGATGTGGCGTCGCTCGGACGGCGGCAGAATTTTTTTTTTTTTTTTTTTTTTTTTTTTTTTTTTTTTTTTTTTGAATTTTCCGGCTGTGCGCTTATCCGGCCTGTGATTTCTTCCTGATCTGCGTATCAACACAACATTTACCAACATTAATAAAGGATCAATACACGCCTTTCATCAATCCGCTGTCTGCAACACACCGTCAGCAGTGGAAAGGAGCTCAGCTCTCTCCTCTTCTGCCATGGCGACTACCGCGTCGCCTGGTGCCTCCCGTCCCGGCTCGCCGGTCGATAGCGACGGCTTCTTCTTCCCGAAGAGGACGATTAAAGTACTCGCCCCCATTTTTAAGGAGACGCCGACTGCACCATCTCGGCCCGGCGTTCGTCGGCCATTTACGCCTCTGAGCGATGCCGCTCTGAAACGTGCGCGCACGTCGGCCGACGCATTCGTGCCCGTGCCGACGAGCAACTCGTTCTCGGCTCTCGCCCCCGCGACCGATTCATCCGAACCGGTCGCCATGGCAACGGATGCAGCATCCGAGCAAGGTCCATCTGCAGCCGCTCCGCCCCCGCGCCCAAGCCGCGGTGCCCGTCCTCCTCCGCTCGTCGTGTACGATGTGGAGGACGTTCGCGCGTTCCGCGATATGATCCGATCATCAGTTACGGATCAATCATTCGCCGTGACATTCGGTGATTCTTCGGCCCGGGTCCAAACCCGGACCATGGACGACTTCCGTGCCCTTCGTGCTGCGCTCTCGGCCGCCGACGCGCAGATGTCCACCTGGGGCGTCGGCGAGGAGAAGACTACCTCCTTCACCTTCCGGGGCTTGTCGTCGCTCCACCGAACGGAGGACCTTTTGGAAGACCTGCGGTCCATGGGGATCGACGCCCGCCGCGGACGCCAGCTGTCGTCTGCCGGGAAGCCAATCGGCGTCTTTGTGGTCGCCATCGCCACTTCGGAGGCCTGGCCGATTTCCTCGGTCAAGGCTATCCGAAGCGTCGGTAACTGCGTCGTCTCGGTGCGTTTATACGTTTACCGAGACCCGCAGCTCTGCCATCGCTGCTCCCGCTTCGGCCACGGCAGCTTTTTCTGCTCGGCCTCTCCTCGCTGCCCGCGCTGCTCCGAGGCCCACTGTCTACAGGAATGTCCCCGGTCGGGTGCTGAGAAATGCCCGAGCTGCGGCGGAGAGCACTCCGCATTCTCTCCCCTCTGCGAAAAGTGGAGATTGGAGAAGGAGCGCCGCGAGGAAAAACCCTCGCGAAAACGCCGCGGACGCCGCGGAAAAGGAGCCGCCAATCAAGCTGGCGGGAAGTCTGCACCATCAGCTGCCGCGCCCAACGCTGCGGCAAAAATGACGCCTTCTCTTGGGACGGTCAACGCCTGGCGAGGAGGAGACGCATCTCGCGGCCCGGCGCCGCAGCGCCCTGCACCACGTCCGCGCCTCGGCGTGAACTTCCCGGTGCTGCCGACTCCATCCACGACCACCACAGAGACGGCCGAATCGCTCCGCATCCCACTGCGCGAGCGCCGTCGTCTCCAAGCGTCGGCAACCCAGCAGCCGTCGGTCCTTACGGGGGCCACGTCGGACTCTGTCGCTGCCGCCGACGGAGATGCTCTCCTCAGCGTTCTGGGAACGCTGGCCACCATCTCGGCTGCTTTGCAGTCCCAGCTACAGGTGCTCTCAGCGACGCTGCAGCAGCTGCCTTCCCTTCTCGCGGCCCGTCATGGATAATTCCTTGCCGAAACGCCGTAACATCGTCATCGCGTCGTGGAACGTGGGCGGCGCGATGGCAAGGAAGACGCCGGAGCTCCTTGCATTTCTGTCACGGCAGAGATGTGAGGTCGCTCTACTGCAGGAGACGTTTCTGGGCCCAGGGGATCGGTGGACTGTTCCTGGCTTTCGCGTGTTTCGCGACGACCGTTCGCGCCGAGGAGGAGGAACGGCGATCCTGGTTGCGGAGCACCTGCGTGCACAGCGATTCCCGCTGCGGCCGTTTCTATCAACGGAAGCCACTGCCATAGACCTGGAGTGCGGCGAAGGACCTCTTCGTCTTGCTTCGGTCTATATTTCACCTCAGGCAATGCTTCGCACGGATGAACTCGCGTCGATCTTCGCGGAATCTACTTCTGCGATCGTCGCGGGGGACTTCAACGCGAAGCATCCTGACTGGCATTCTCGGGTTGGCAACGCCCGGGGATATCGCCTGCGGCAGTGGACTTCGGCCGAGCGGCTCTCCGTCATCGGTCCTCGAACGCCGTCTCATTTCGCGACCTGCGGAACGAGCGACGTCTTGGACATCGCTGTGTACGCCGGGCTGCATTCAGCGCTCTCCGCGAGAGCGCTTTTTGCGCTTGACAGTGACCACCTGCCGGTCCTTCTTCACTTCGGACGACGCCCCAAGGAAGCTGAGACGCGGAAAACCTTGAACTACGCCGCAGCGGACTGGGATTCTCTCCGGCGCAGGATTACAGACGGAATCACGGCCACTTCGCTGCCTCCGGCTCTTGGTTCTCCCGATGAAATCGATCGTCAGGTTGATTTTATCACGGAAACCGTGCAGTCGGCGGTAGCGGCTTCGATTCCCGTAACCTGCCGTCGCTCCTGGAACCACCTGGCGCTTCCGCGATCCATCCGCGAAGACATCCGGGAGAAAAATCGCCTGCGGCGCCGCTTTCAAAGCACCCGCTGCCCGTCCGACAAGGCCCAGCTGAACGCCGCCCAGCGCCGTATTCGCACCGACATCCTGGCCCTGAGAACCGCCTCCTGGGAGAAAAAGGTTTCCTCTCTCTCTCCAGAAGACGGCTCGATGTGGAGAATGGCAAGGTCCCTCCGCGGGGAGTCCCGGGAGGAAGCCCCGCTGATTGCTGCCAACGGATTTCTGCGATCGCCGGAGGAGAAAGCTTCGGGGATGGCGGTCCATTTGGAGGACGTCTTTTCTCCTTCCGAAGGCGATATGGACCAGCCCGATCCGCTGACTTCCCGTGTCATCCCGCCGAGAACGCCGCACCACTCCCGAGACCGAGAAGAGCTGCCGCCGACCATCGTGGAGGAGGACCTTAGAGGGGCCATAAAGACTCTGAAGCCGCGGAAGGCACCGGGGCCGGACGGTATTTCGAATGCCGTAATCGCCCGGATGCCGATTTCCCTTGCCTCCTTTATGTTATGCATATTCAATGCGTGTCTCGCCATCGGGTATTTCCCATCCCGGTGGAAAGAGGCGCGTGTTGTGTGCATTCCTAAGGAAGGGAAATCACCTTCGCCGGCGAATTATCGCCCAATCTCTTTGCTTGACGGCCTGGGAAAACTGTTCGAGCGGGTCCTTCTTCGTCACCTGATCGCCATCACCGAGGAGCTGAACATCCTACCTGAGCACCAATTCGGCTTCCGCAGCGAACATTCCACGACTCATCAGATCGCGCGCCTGCTGAATTACGTCACGGAAGGTTTCAACCGACGGCACTCCACCGTCGGCGCCTTCTTTGACATCAGCAAGGCGTTCGATCGGGTGTGGCATGACGGCTTGCTGTGGAAGCTTGATTGCTTCGGGTTTCCTCGCTGGTGGACGAACATCGCTGCATCATGGCTTCGCGGCAGGACGTTCCGGGTCAGCTGGGGCGACGCGCTCTCCGAGAAGAGGAGCATACGAGCGGGCGTTCCGCAGGGAAGTCTGCTCTCGCCGCTCCTTTTCAATATCTACTCTTCGGACATCCCCGGTGACTTCGGAACCAACGTCCTCGTCGCAACATACGCCGACGATTCAGCGAACTTGGCACGTTCTTCTCGGCAACATCTGGCAGCGCGATACCTGCAGCGGGCGGTCGACGCTCTCACGGCGTGGTTTTCTCTGTGGCGCTTCGGCGTCAACGAGAAGAAAACCCAGGCGATCGTCTTTTCCAAGGGACCGAAGGAGCCCGGCGAAATACTCGTCGGACTCACGGAAGTTCCTTGGAAGAGATCCGTTCTCTACCTGGGCGTACTTCTCGATAAGCGCCTCAACATGGTGAACCACGCCAAGCGGACATCCGGGATTGCGGCATCACGGCGACATCTCCTCGCGCCCATACTTGGTCATCCGTGCCTTCCTCTCCGCCAGCGGCTACAACTCTTCGCGGCGGTGCTTCGCCCTAACCTTACGTACGCGGCGCCTGCGTGGTGCGGCGTTATGGGCAAGAAGGCGGAGAGAATCCTGTGCACCGCGGACAGGAAGAGTCTGCGAGCGACGCTGCGCCTTGGTTGGAAACCAGGGAACGAGGCGCTTTATGAAATCGGAAAATTACCACCACTGGATGCTGTCCTTCGTGAGCGGACGGCCATGTTCCGGGATCGAGCGGCATCATCATCCCACGGGGAAATCCGCAGCATCACTGATGCTGTGGTTCTCCCGTGGGATAAGCATCCACGTCCATGCGCGGGCACCGGCAACGAGGAAGACCAGCCGCCGGCGAAACGCAGAAAGTCCAACGGCCATTTCGGAGCCACATGCTCCGAAATGGTACGACAGTGACGGGGTCCTTCGGGAACTTCATCCTTTCGGCCTTTTCGGGCATTTATGCTTTGGAAAGGTTCGATATTGACGGAGTCCCTTAGGATTCCGGGCGTTTCGCCGAGTGCATCACCGCTGAAGAGCAGAAATGCTGGGCAGCGGAAGGAGCCGGCATGGACGAAGCCGGTGAAACATCGTGGTTGGACGGCGGCAGCCTATATAAATGCGCCCAGGAGTCGGACAGCGATTAGACAGCACTACCAGATAAAGAAGCATTCAGCCATGTCCGGACGAGGAAAGGGAGGAAAAGTGAAGGGGAAGTCCAAGTCCCGCTCCAGCAGGGCCGGTCTTCAGTTTCCGGTCGGTCGTATCCACCGTCTGCTCCGCAAGGGGAACTATGCCGAGCGTGTTGGTGCCGGTGCCCCAGTCTACTTGGCCGCCGTCATGGAGTACCTGGCCGCGGAAGTCCTCGAGTTGGCCGGTAACGCTGCCAGGGACAACAAGAAGACGAGAATCATCCCTCGTCACTTGCAGTTGGCCATCCGCAACGACGAGGAGTTGAATAAGCTCCTGTCGGGCGTTACCATCGCTCAGGGAGGTGTCCTTCCGAACATCCAGGCGGTGCTCCTGCCCAAGAAGACTGAGAAGAAGGCATAAGCATCACGCTGTGCGCATAAAAGGTCCTTTTCAGGACCAGAACATACTAGAGAGATGTACGCGATAAATGTCATGTGAAAAAAAAAATAATAACAATAAACGTGATAAGCATAGGGACTGAAAAGTGGAGCTATAATTGGGCTAAGGTAAACGATGGGAAATACAGCGTATAAAAAGTGAAAGCGTTCGCTGAAATGCAACGAAGAATGATTGAAGGTGACACTGATTCGTTTACGATGTATTTCATAGTCTGTCATAAAATTTCACCTGCAATCTGCCGCTCATTTCTTGTTAACATGCATGGTTGCAACGGCGCGATATACATTGTCGCCAGTCCGTTGCCACGTGCTAATTCATGTACGGTTGCAACGGCGCGATTTACATTGTCGCCAGTCCGTTGCCACGTGCTTATTCCGATTCGCTGACAATGTCTTTTACGTCGGTAATGGCTCATACAATTTCAACTCTATTATCACCGCCATTTTTTTCCGGTGCGTTCGAACAGGTCTTACTTTACTATTTATCGCCGTCACACACGCTATGGCGAATAGGGAATAATTTTTCGTTCCGTTATGGCAAAGGATTGGCTCCATCTCTGAACATTGTATTGGTCCTTAGAAGGACCTTTTTTATCGACGTACGCCGGGTGTCGGATGGCGATCCCGTCGCGTCGTGTCTAACCGCCAAACCCGTAGAGAGTGCGGCCCTGTCTCTTGAGTGCGTACACGACGTCCATGGCTGTGACGGTCTTCCTCTTGGCGTGTTCGGTGTAGGTGACGGCGTCACGAATAACGTTCTCAAGGAACACCTTGAGCACACCGCGCGTCTCCTCGTAGATGAGTCCGGAGATACGCTTCACTCCACCTCGGCGGGCGAGACGGCGGATGGCCGGCTTGGTGATGCCCTGGATGTTATCGCGGAGAACTTTGCGATGACGTTTGGCTCCTCCCTTTCCCAGGCCTTTTCCTCCCTTGCCGCGTCCAGTCATCTCTGTAGTCTGCTCGTAGTAAGGGCTGCTGTCTGATGACCTGAAATGCACCTTCGCCGGTATTTATAAACGTCGCCGCCGCGGCGATGACGTACCCGACCTCTCCACCAATCAGCGTCGCCCGTACTATCTGGCGCCATTCTCGGAAGTGCTTAAAAGACGACGAGAGGACGAGCAGCAGCAGGAGCAGCAGCAGCAGCAGCGGAGCAGCACCAGCAGAAGCGGATCATCGAGGGACAGCATCGAAGAGAGAACTTCTTATTCTTTAGGAAAAGATTTTCTCAAATCGACCACCACCGAGGAAATCCACACTCGAAGCCCAGGGGAGGAGGACCGGCTAGAGCGAGGACCAATCAGGTGGCAGCAGCCCCCAAGCGCTAGACTATATAAGTCGGCGCATCGCAGAGTTCATTTCGCTCTTTTGAGAGCGAAGGAACATTGCCATTGTCCTTCTCAGGACGTTTTTCTTTCAGCACTAGGGACCGAGCATTGGAACGCAAGAACGGGCCCCACCAGTGGTAACCCACTTGTGCACCCAGTGCTCGAAGGGACCGCCCTAGCCGGGGAATAACGGTCTGATTCCCGAGGAATCGTCGAGAAGAGCAGCGCGGGCGACCGGGGTCGAAGCGACGAGGGAGTAGGAGAGAGCCAATCAGGAGCGAGGAGGCCCAAGGCTCTGAGTATATAAGCCGGCGCTTTCCATCTCACTTCACTCGCTCTTCTGAGAGCGAGCGAAGGAACACTGCCATTGTCCTTCTCAGGACGTTTCTTTCAGCACTAGGGACCGAGCATTGGAACGCAAGAACGGGCCCCACCAGTGGTAACCCACTTGTGCACCCAGTGCTCGAAGGGACCGCCCCAGCCGGGGAATAACGGTCTAATCTCCGAGGTCGTCGAGGAAGAGCAGCGCAGGCAGCCGGGGGCGGAGCAGTGAACGGTCCTTTAAAGGACCTTCTCTTTTTCAGACCGAACACACGGAACTTAGGCAAGGGCCCGACCAACGGTAACCCTCCTACGTACCCGGTGTTCGAAGGGACCTCCCCATCCGGGGAAGAAGGTCTAATCGGCGAGGAGAGAGCAACGACAGAGGGACTTGTCCTCTGATTCTTCGGCTGGTACTCTAGACCCTCTTTGTCTCCCCCAGCGCACTCGCTGGCCTGGCAAAGGGCCCCTAAGTCCTAAGGTTTGCACGCCGTTGCACTCTTCGGCACTACCTGCGGACACACACCCCCACACAAACAATAGCGGGGCCGGGCTAACGTAGTCCCCGGTCCTTCAGGGCCACAACTAAGTGAGTGAGTTTTCTTATAGGGAGGCCGGACTAATAAAACCTTTTTTTTTCAGCCTGAGTATACCTCACCAACTCCCTTATCCCCCGTCCCATACCTCTTCTGAATCCCCGTCAACCCCTTTCACCATAGCCATGCCCGGAGCAAGTTACTTTCTACGAGACAGGCCAGGCTCCGCCCCTTCCGGCCAATGGCTTGTTGCCGGAGGTAAGAAAGGGAAGCGAAAAAAGCGGCAAGACTCGGGACGTACCTCTCCACCATCCTCACCCTCCCCCGTCCCCCTCCTTTCCCTCCTGATTGCAACCCACCCGTTCGGTGTCCTGTAACAGAGTGGAAAAATTTCTAAGTTTTTCATTTCCGTACGCGCATAGGTTATTCTAGTGCGCGTACGGAAATCGCCCCGCCCATTTTTTCTTATCGACAAACAGGAAGTCCCCCCACCCAGTCCACAACGCCACGATAATGACGGCGGAAACCACGTCCCCATGACATCGTGAAGCGTTGACGGTTATAATCCCATATAGTATTCCTTTTTAAATCAAAATATATAGCATATGGAATATAATCCAAACGTCCAGAAACAACAATAAATATTGTCACCAACTTCCCTACATCATAAGGCATTACACGGTGAAACATAATACATGAAAAAAATATATCAACTGGCAATCCATTACAAATACAAAAAAGGGCTAACTCCCGAATTTGTCGAGCCAACAATCTTCCACAATACATTGAAAAATTGATATATTGGGGCCATCTTTCACATGGCACAGTCGAAATTCGGGATATCGCCCGAACACATGCTGAAGGTTCAGCACGCATAAATCCCACCAATCTGTCCATGTTAAAGTTGGGAATTGCAGACAATTGTAAAAGCACATTCTGAGGGAGCGACAACAACCGCACCAAACGAGAGTTACCTCGTCGCTTAAGAATTGTCTGTTGAATACCAATACCGAGACGACCCTAATTAGATGCGTCACCACAGGTGCGGAGGCGGCATCTGCGGTCATCTCAGGAGGACTCCCCTGCTACGGCCGCGTGTATCGCTGCGAGCCGTCGCATCCCCCCCTTCCACAACCCCAAAGGTGCTTCAGGTGCCAACAATTTGGCCATCCAACTGAAGATTGCAGGTTGGCCACCAAGTGTGCAAGGTGCGGAGCGGCCCATCGTGCCACCGACTGCACGGCTACTGCCATGCGCTGTCCCAACTGCAGCGGAGAACACCACGCCGGGGATTGGAGATGCCCCAAACGCCCCTCAGCCCCTAAATCTCTCGCCACCACGGCCCCTATTCTCCCCGATCCCTCTCTTTCAGAAGCAGCGAAAGATGACGTCCCGGAAGCCAAGGAGGCCGTAACGAAGGGAGACCTTCTCCGTTTTCTCTCCCTAGTGTACGCTAACGCCGCCCCGGAGCACCGCCAAACCATGGAGACCATCCTCAACACGGCGGCGCGGTCGGTCTTCGGGTTTAACGTCCGTAACCTTTATTCCAGGAATACACTATTTCCTGCCATTTCCTCGTATGCTTCCCGTTGCAGATGAACGCGTCCAATATAGGTTTTGTCAACATCTGCGCGGTCACCCGGAAGAGACATCAGCTCCTCCATTACATTGATAACGCCTCCATTTGTATTTTAGGTCTGGTGGAGACATTCCTGCCACCTAACGCCCGTATTAATATACCCAATTTCCAGGAATTCTCCAAGCCAAGAGTGGCACCACGGTCAGGGGGTGTGTCTCTCCTTGTCCGCAAGGACATAGGTGCAAAAGCGCTGCCCATTCCCTCAGGCATTTTGTCAGAGGGAAATGAAGCTGTCTTGGTGGAGTGTCGAATAAGTCGGAAGACTATATTCGTATGTTCACTCTACTCCAGAACAGATGACCCCCTACCTACGGCTCTCTTGTCTCACATCATCTCTCTTGGCAGATCCTGCATCATCCTTGGTGACTTTAATGCAAGGAGCCAGTCTTTCCGTGACGCGGTGACCACGGTAAAGGGCCGCCGGTTGGACAATTACCTGCTCACCCATCCTCTCATTCGCCTTGACATCCCTTTCCCAACCTATGTTGGTCGCGGCCCCTCCTTCCCTGATCAAGCCCTGGTCTCCTCAAACCTCTTCCACCTAACCGGCGACGTTACCATTGGGGACTGCGTCACGTCCGACCACCTCCCTTTCTCCTTTCCTCTGCAGGGCACCAGACGCCTAGAACGGAGAGGCTTTACAGTCACGGACAATAAAAACGCTGACTGGAAAGCCTTCAACAAGTCGATCGCTGATGCAACTGGGAACCTTGCGGCGCCGCGTTCCCGGGACGACGCCGACGACGCCTTGAAAAGGCTGACCGACGCGTTCAGGGACGCTACGGCGCAACTACCCAGAAGGCAGATCGATCCTTCGCGCCCTCCCCTTCCCGTTGACGTTGTACAACTAATAAAAAACAAACGCTCCCTTTACAGGCAATGGCTACGCACAAGGGACCCGGATCTGAAAACAGAATGGAACCGCTCTAACGCCATCATCCGGCGACGGGTGATAGCATACAAGGAGAAATCCTGGGCGATCGCCTGTTCCAAACTCGATAGTGCGGACGGCGCTAAGTTCTGGAAGCAGTTCCGGGCTCTCTCTGGGCAGCGCTACGTAACTCAGACATCTCTTATCAACTCAGCAGGCGACCCTATCGCCGAACCAAGAGAGAAGGCGGAAGAATTTCGGCGAGTCCTCAGCGATGTGTTCCGTCCACAGGAGGACCCGGCCTTCGACGAAGGACACAAAGCGGCATGCAGACGGCACTTGGACTCGCTGACTTACTCTCTTCTTCCCCTGCAGGAACCAGACCCCAATAATAACGACCCTATTTTCCTTCCGATTGATACAGATGAAATGGCAGAATGCAGGCCCCGACGTAACACAGCCCCAGGCAACGACGGGATCACCACTCGCCACACACAGCGAGCCCCAAGCTGTAATCAACCCCTTCTTCTCATTTTCAATTCCCTTCTTTCCCTAGGCTATTATCCTACGGCGTGGAAATCCATGACCATCATCATGCTTCCAAAACCAGGGAAGGACCGGAAGAAAGCAGAGAACTACCGGCCGATATGTCTCACCAGCGTCATCGGGAAATGGTTTGAGAGAATCATTACCCGCCGGCTCACCAACCTTTTCTCCTCTAATGGCGTCCTGCCGCCACACCAATATGGTTTTCGCCCCCACAGGTGCACCACTGACCCACTCAGTCATCTCACCACGATGGCGGCCGAGGCGATCAACTGCCGACAATATGTGGCGGCACTATTTCTGGATATCGAGAGAGCTTTCGATAGGGTATGGCATGATGGTCTTATCGGCAAGCTCTCTCTTACCCCGGGAGTATCCCCCCCCCTCCTCCGATTAATTTCCTCCTTCCTTTCTAACAGGCAGGCAACAGTCAGGGTGAATGGACACCACTCCTCTACCTTTCCCCTGCTCGCAGGCGTCCCTCAGGGTACCGTCCTTTCCCCTCTCCTCTTCACCCTGTTCTGCTGGGACATGCCCACGGACAAGTATCCAGGCAAGCGAGTAACACTCGCCCAATATGCTGACGATACAGCGCTGTGGATAAGGGCGCAGAGGGTGGAAACAGCCGTCAAACATCTACAGCGCGCTACGACCACCCTCGAGGGATGGTTCCGGAGATGGCGTTTGCGGCCAAACCCCCATAAATCCACCTTCATGGTGTTCACCGGCACGAACGATAATCGTGGGGTCGGTCTTTCACCTCCCTCCCTTCAACTTTGGAACAAGTTGATCATCCCATCCCCTTCCGTTACCTACCTTGGTGTCCATGTTGATAAACATCTTTCTTTCAGGGCACATGTGGCAAACGTTACAGCAAAGTGCAGCCGTCGCGCGAACCTATTGCGTGCCGTCCGGGCTAACGGCCACGGGGTGTCCGAGGGATGCGGGGTCCTCCTATACAAAGCCTTTGTCAGGCCTGTTATGGAGTACGCCGCGCTCGCGGTTCTACCCCTGCGTAACAATCTAGAGCGCTTTGCCTCTTTTGAACGCCGGGTCTTGAGGCGGCTGCTTCTCTTGCCTAACGATGCCCCGAGAGAATACATATATGACCGTGCTGACATTGAGCCGATCCTTCACAGGTTATGCCGCGCCCGCTGCAGGACAGCGGCTCGATGGGCTGAACACAACGAAGACCTTCTGACCACCATCCTGGACAACATGGGAAGCCTGCTACGCCGTCGCCCCGTGGTGAAACTACAGTCGCCCGCTCGGATCATCACCACCCTTTTCCCAACCTACTACCCGGATATGGAGCTGCCGCCGCACGCGGTTCGCACCACTCTGGATCTTCCACCTTGCCTTCAGCCGGACCCAGACCTACCACTCTTCCGCCCACCCCGCAGGAGAGCCCGTCGACCGACCTTACCCAACCAGTGAATTAACCCCAGTGAAGTGACTAAAGTGAAGTGACACTCTAAAAACTCAATATATATATTGTTATCTGTTCTCTGTTACTCTTGTTATGTTAGCCTTATGGTTACTGTTTTTTCTTGTTTCTTCTTCTTCGGTGGCCTGGCGGAGGTTTTGCGGGTTTCCCTCCGCCCGTGGGTGAATACCGGGCCAATACCGCTCCCGCAGAAAATATATCAAAGGTTTTCCGCAACCGCTACCACCTTTGTAGCCTTTTCTTATTTATTTCTTTCCGCCCCGAAGAGGAGTTTCATCCTATAACGGGGTTTCCGTATTGTTTTTATTATGTTTCAATGTTATATTTTATTCACTCTTGTATACTGTTCTTTACGGAAATAAAAACCTTTTAAATCGTAAATCGTAATCGGCTTTTGCCGTTGGAATAATATCTTTCATTAGAGCAATGGTCGACTTTTCCTTATAACTTTCGAGGGTCGGGATAGTGATTGACGGATGAGGTAGAGTGAATAGCCGTTACCTGGAAAACATTCCTGTGAATAAATAAAAAAAAACGTGGGAAAAAGCCGTCGGGGCGTGATGCGGCGTTCAATAGTGATGACAGATTATACTATCTGGCGTAGGAAAGACTTGAATACGATTTTTCCTGGGATCGTAATCAGGGATCCAGGCTGGTTTCCAGTGCTTGCGGGGTTGGGGGGACTAGGGGCGGAATTAACAGCCGGAACCGTTCATTCCTCTACGACCTCTCTTTCGTGGAACTCGTATCACCGTCGAAAGTTCACGGAACATCATTTCTCGGTTCTGTCTCGAAGAAGCCCCTGTGTTAATTCAATTACTCAGTATCTACTTCGTTCTGCATTACTTAATCAATACATGTGGACCCATCAAATATTTCATCCCCGTTCATTGTTGATTCCTTGAGGTTCTTAGCGATGCGGAAGCAACTTTATCGTCACGAGTAATAAAAGAACGATGATTAACAATTTTAAGCTGTCTGGTACCTAGCACATCACCATAAAAGATACGAAATAAGCATTCCAGTGAACAGGAAAACAAATAGTCGTCTTTTCCCCGGCCAATCTGGGATCATTGCAATGTGAAGCGAAAGTCAATCGGGAGTAAAGAGGATTCAATCCACTCGCGATGAAGTAGACGACTGAAGGTTGCGTAGGTCTATGTGCACGTTCGTGTGTGTTAGTTTCTAGTGTTCATATGTAAATGACAGTTGTGTCAATGGGGGAACGTTATTCGAAAGTAACACTAGTTGACTCGAATTTAATCATTCTTATTACCAGTAGTTGCATTGCAAAATTTGACATTATCACGGCAGGAGGTAGGTATTTTGGTGATGACTGTCATAAATGTTCGCTAATGGAGGACGTTTGTCATCCATTCCGAGATTTTGAAAAAAAAACTGTCTCCGTTTACATATCGCTGCGTACCCGAGATATTTTACTAATTTGGTACTCTGTGTGGATGAATTTATTAACAGATGTCATAAGGGTGATTTCAACTACACAAATTTGACAAAGTTCGATGTTAAGTATTAACGCCTCGCTGTGACTGGTATGACATTACATGATATCCCGGTGATTAAGCATCACCACAACTGCTAAGGTAATTAATCGTCATGGTGTATATCATGAGTTAAAATCACACGATCGTTATGAAATGTACACCGCTTCACGGCTCGTCGGCATTTTCTCTCGTCCGTAGTTAAGTTGTATGTTACTAAGTTGCCTAGGCAAGGACGTTATTCCATTCCCGGCCACTGTTACTAGTTGAATCTGATTAAATATCGCTTCACGAATCACTATTGTCCTCAAAGCCGAGCGTCCTTCGGTTAACGCCACTGCGGGAAATCGGTTGTCGAATACGGTGATGTGACGATCTCGTGTACCAAGTGTCAAATTACGGCCGGGGTGGATTCTTCAATGGGGCTAATGCGGTAAAGATTTTCACCAAATTTGCAGAAAGTAGAAATGCTAAAAGGACGGACAGGTAGGCACATGCGGCAACCTTTTTCGTCAGAAATGCACTCGGAAAGAAAGCAGTTGTAGGAAGAGTTGCCTTAATGAAAACGTTATGCAATCATCTCATAAATGATTATACCGGCCGCTAATTTTAAAGATTTTTCTTTCACGTCAAACTTCGACCTCTTTTCCCTAGATTTCATTTTCCTAATCCCGCAAAGAAATAAACAACATTAACGTATGTCCTTCCATCCCTTGTGTATCAACGTAATAAAATTAGCGGGTAAGTTGGGACTGGGACCATTTAACTTTTGCCTAGAGAAACATTTTCTGTTCTGTGGCGTGACAAGACAAGTAAAGATTTCTTGAAAGGTTAATTTCGTTCAAAGGAAGGGAATGAGCCGTGTCGCACCGGGAAAACCTTCGTGTCCCGCGGAAGGGACCCCGGTGCAAAACTATATCAAGAATCGGTCATTTGGAGGCATGGTGATCAAAGAACTGGTGTACTTGTCACGTCTGTCTCGATGCATTTGTAATCAATTGCTGTTAAATCGTTGCAGTATCGCAAAATTATAGCGGAAAAGGATGAAAAATCATTCATTCGACGTTGAAATACTTGGGGGATTCGTTCAGAGGAGGTTTATCAACATTGTTTCAGCGAGATGCCGATTTTCCAAGAAGGAAACCCGGTGCCCATTATATAAATTGTTATTTGTGCGAATGATGCTGATTCCATATGCTGTGAACGACGATGCATTCCGTAGAAATAGTTTCTGGGAATTGATTGATTGGATAGAATTAGCACAATGGAAAATCCACGGAAGCGCTCACTGCCCGCCATTTTGTTTATTGCGACGCCTGCTCGTCACGACTTGGTGAATGTACAAGGAACGCTGTTGCCCAGCTGCGTTCTATGCTTGCGAGGGTCATGGTTTCCACAGAAATTTCTTCCTCGTGCGGAATGCCACGTGGGTCATTGCGACAGCCCTTTTCTGGTTAACGTAGAAACTTGGGGCGAGGACGGGTCGCATTACCTGCCTGCCTCCTCGCGTTGAACCCCCGAGGAGTTTTACGACGCAGCGGATGGGACGGGAGGTTAAGCGGAATTAGCCTTCGCGGAAAAACGGCCGCGTGGGAAGGGCATGTGGGAACCTGTCATTTACTGCCCCTGGAAGTGAAGCAGGAGCAACGTGACCACAAGCGTACCAGTTTCGGAGGGACGCCGTGAATCCATATTATTTTTGACGGAGGGAGACATGTAAGTCAAGGCTTACGTCTGAGAAACGAGCATAGCAGGTCAGTGGTTTGAAAAGTACTGGGTGAAAGGGAAGTAATCATGGGAATATAATATTTTTTCCTTAATATCTCGACGGTCATTTTCATCAAATGCAGACGCATAGCAGTAGAAAATATATTTGAATAGGAGGTTAGAAATTCGTCCATCTTTTATTGTCATAAGTTTCTCCTTTACATTTACTCTATTTTTTCGTGAACCGCGCGCGTGCACACCAGGTAAGTAGTTGGTGAATCGGAGGAAAGCGTGGGACTCTTTACGTTTATTTATGTACGTCCTTTGCGGCCGAGTATTGACGATTGCCCATCGCAGTCGGGTATTTGAAAACTGAAGATTATTTCATGGCCCTTAGAAGGGCCGTTAGGATGCATCAAAGCAATCCCGTCGAGGAATTTACTTTGAGCTGGTGTACTTGGTGACGGCCTTGGTCCCCTCGGAGACGGCGTGCTTGGCCAGCTCACCGGGAAGCAAGAGCCTGACGGCGGTCTGCACCTCCCGGCTGGTGATGGTGGAGCGCTTGTTGTAGTGAGCCAGGCGAGAAGCTTCGGCGGCGATTCTCTCGAAAATGTCGTTGACGAAGCTGTTCATGATGCTCATGGCCTTGCTGGAGATTCCGGTGTCGGGGTGCACCTGCTTCAGCACTTTGTAGATGTAGATTGCGTAGCTCTCCTTCCTCCTGCGCTTCTTCTTCTTGTCTCCCTTGGAGATGTTCTTCTGGGCCTTGCCCGCTTTCTTCGCAGCCTTTCCGCTCGTCTTGGGTGGCATGGTGATCACGTTCGGCGAACGGGGTCGATTTCAGTATTTTTGCCTAACATCAGTCGCCTGCTTATGTACCCCTGGTCCGTTCCGTGAGCCGAATCTCCTCGACGACCAATCACGTAAAAGCATGATGTGGCGTCGCTCGGACGGCGGCAGCCTATATAAATGCGCCCAGGAGTCGGACAGCGATTAGACAGCACTACCAGATAAAGAAGCATTCAGCCATGTCCGGACGAGGAAAGGGAGGAAAAGTGAAGGGGAAGTCCAAGTCCCGCTCCAGCAGGGCCGGTCTTCAGTTTCCGGTCGGTCGTATCCACCGTCTGCTCCGCAAGGGGAACTATGCCGAGCGTGTTGGTGCCGGTGCCCCAGTCTACTTGGCCGCCGTCATGGAGTACCTGGCCGCGGAAGTCCTCGAGTTGGCCGGTAACGCTGCCAGGGACAACAAGAAGACGAGAATCATCCCTCGTCACTTGCAGTTGGCCATCCGCAACGACGAGGAGTTGAATAAGCTCCTGTCGGGCGTTACCATCGCTCAGGGAGGTGTCCTTCCGAACATCCAGGCGGTGCTCCTGCCCAAGAAGACTGAGAAGAAGGCATAAGCATCACGCTGTGCGCATAAAAGGTCCTTTTCAGGACCAGAACATACTAGAGAGATGTACGCGATAAATGTCATGTGAAAAAAAAAATAATAACAATAAACGTGATAAGCATAGGGACTGAAAAGTGGAGCTATAATTGGGCTAAGGTAAACGATGGGAAATACAGCGTATAAAAAGTGAAAGCGTTCGCTGAAATGCAACGAAGAATGATTGAAGGTGACACTGATTCGTTTACGATGTATTTCATAGTCTGTCATAAAATTTCACCTGCAATCTGCCGCTTATTTCTTGTTAACATGCATGGTTGCAACGGCGCGATATACATTGTCGCCAGTCCGTTGCCACGTGCTAATTCATGTACGGTTGCAACGGCGCGATTTACATTGTCGCCAGTCCGTTGCCACGTGCTTATTCCGATTCGCTGACAATGTCTTTTACGTCGGTAATGGCTCATACAATTTCAACTCTATTATCACCGCCATTTTTTTTTCCGGTGCGTTCGAACAGGTCTTACTTTACTATTTATCGCCGTCACACACGCTATGGCGAATAGGGAATAATTTTTCGTTCCGTTATGGCAAAGGATTGGCTCCATCTCTGAACATTGTATTGGTCCTTAGAAGGACCTTTTTTATCGACGTACGCCGGGTGTCGGATGGCGATCCCGTCGCGTCGTGTCTAACCGCCAAACCCGTAGAGAGTGCGGCCCTGTCTCTTGAGTGCGTACACGACGTCCATGGCTGTGACGGTCTTCCTCTTGGCGTGTTCGGTGTAGGTGACGGCGTCACGAATAACGTTCTCAAGGAACACCTTGAGCACACCGCGCGTCTCCTCGTAGATGAGTCCGGAGATACGCTTCACTCCACCTCGGCGGGCGAGACGGCGGATGGCCGGCTTGGTGATGCCCTGGATGTTATCGCGGAGAACTTTGCGATGACGTTTGGCTCCTCCCTTTCCCAGGCCTTTTCCTCCCTTGCCGCGTCCAGTCATCTCTGTAGTCTGCTCGTAGTAAGGGCTGCTGTCTGATGACCTGAACCGTGTGACTATATGTTTTATTTGGGATTGCCGCCCTTGTGGCTTATCCCAATAAGGGGGATTTTCGACAAGCGACTTTACCTATTTGTTTTGCTGATCAACACTTCAGCATTTTGGTTTTAAAAATTAATTAATTTTAATAGGTATTTATTCAACTGTCTCGGCGTCTTGCCTTGGGTAGTGGTTGGTCACTGTCGTCTTCTGTAATTGCCCTTGGCCTTTTATGGACATCCCATTTCTTTGAAACTGTATTTTTGCCAATATTTCGGAGAATTTCGTCATCTTTTGTTTCATGTTTTTTGTAGAAATTGATTGCTTTGTTTTTAATGTATTTGTCGATTTCTACTATTCCGGCCGTTGAGTAAAGGTCCTTCTCAGGGTAGTTATTTGGTAAACGAAAGATCATTTTGAGGGTTTTCTTTTCAAATCCATTAAATTGTAATTTTGCTGTCACATTTGCCATTCCTGCCCATGCCGTACTGGCGTATGTGACAATGGGTCTTATGCATGCTGTGTATAATTTCAGTTTTAATTTCCTGTCTACATTTCCTGATCTGAGCAGGTATGAAAGGCCTGCTCTGCTACCAGCTGCTTTGAGAATTGTTTTTCTGATGTGTGGGACGAAATGCAACACTGTGTCTAAAGTAACTCCTAGATATAGCGCCGTGTCTTTCCATTGGATTGGATTTCCCTCGATGTTTAAGGGATGTACGTAGTCTATTTTTCTTCGGGAGAAGATTACTGATTGCGTCTTTAATGGATTTAGGTCGATCCTCCACTCTCTATACCATTTTGCGAGCTTGTTAACTGCATCTTGTAAGTATTTTGCTGCGTATTTAGCCTGAACGCTTCGGCAGATAATGGCTGCATCATCAGCATAGAGAGCTAACATAGTATTCCCATTTTTTCCTATATTAGGGACATCTGCCGTAAATATATTAAAAAGGAACGGACCAAGGACTGATCCCTGTGGAACTCCCGCAGAGATCATTCCTTCCCTGCTCATGCACCTTCGCCGGTATTTATAAACGTCGCCGCCGCGGCGATGACGTACCCGACCTCTCCACCAATCAGCGTCGCCCGTACTATCTGGCGCCATTCTCGGAAGTGCTTAAAAGACGGCGTTGACCCGGCTTTTTACAGATGTCGTAAAAAGCCAGGTCAACGCCGTCTTTTAAGCACTTCCGAGAATGGCGCCAGATAGTACGGGCGACGCTGATTGGTGGAGAGGTCGGGTACGTCATCGCCGCGGCGGCGACGTTTATAAATACCGGCGAAGGTGCATTGCAGGTCATCAGACAGCAGCCCTTACTACGAGCAGACTACAGAGATGACTGGACGCGGCAAGGGAGGAAAAGGCCTGGGAAAGGGAGGAGCCAAACGTCATCGCAAAGTTCTCCGCGATAACATCCAGGGCATCACCAAGCCGGCCATCCGCCGTCTCGCCCGCCGAGGTGGAGTGAAGCGTATCTCCGGACTCATCTACGAGGAGACGCGCGGTGTGCTCAAGGTGTTCCTTGAGAACGTTATTCGTGACGCCGTCACCTACACCGAACACGCCAAGAGGAAGACCGTCACAGCCATGGACGTCGTGTACGCACTCAAGAGACAGGGCCGCACTCTCTACGGGTTTGGCGGTTAGACACGACGCGACGGGATCGCCATCCGACACCCGGCGTACGTCGATAAAAAAGGTCCTTCTAAGGACCAATACAATGTTCAGAGATGGAGCCAATCCTTTGCCATAACGGAACGAAAAATTATTCCCTATTCGCCATAGCGTGTGTGACGGCGATAAATAGTAAAGTAAGACCTGTTCGAACGCACCGGAAAAAAAATGGCGGTGATAATAGAGTTGAAATTGTATGAGCCATTACCGACGTAAAAGACATTGTCAGCGAATCGGAATAAGCACGTGGCAACGGACTGGCGACAATGTAAATCGCGCCGTTGCAACCGTACATGAATTAGCACGTGGCAACGGACTGGCGACAATGTATATCGCGCCGTTGCAACCATGCATGTTAACAAGAAATGAGCGGCAGATTGCAGGTGAAATTTTATGACAGACTATGAAATACATCGTAAACGAATCAGTGTCACCTTCAATCATTCTTCGTTGCATTTAAGCGAACGCTTTCACTTTTTATACGCTGTATTTCCCATCGTTTACCTTAGCCCAATTATAGCTCCACTTTTCAGTCCCTATGCTTATCACGTTTATTGTTATTATTTTTTTTTTTCACATGACATTTATCGCGTACATCTCTAGTATGTTCTGGTCCTGAAAAGGACCTTTTATGCGCACAGCGTGATGCTTATGCCTTCTTCTCAGTCTTCTTGGGCAGGAGCACCGCCTGGATGTTCGGAAGGACACCTCCCTGAGCGATGGTAACGCCCGACAGGAGCTTATTCAACTCCTCGTCGTTGCGGATGGCCAACTGCAAGTGACGAGGGATGATTCTCGTCTTCTTGTTGTCCCTGGCAGCGTTACCGGCCAACTCGAGGACTTCCGCGGCCAGGTACTCCATGACGGCGGCCAAGTAGACTGGGGCACCGGCACCAACACGCTCGGCATAGTTCCCCTTGCGGAGCAGACGGTGGATACGACCGACCGGAAACTGAAGACCGGCCCTGCTGGAGCGGGACTTGGACTTCCCCTTCACTTTTCCTCCCTTTCCTCGTCCGGACATGGCTGAATGCTTCTTTATCTGGTAGTGCTGTCTAATCGCTGTCCGACACTACCAGTCATTGGCACCCTCGATGTTTGAGGGCATGATACAAAACCGTACCGGTGAGAAAGACTCACCCTTACCGGTCAATTTACAAGATTATTATAAAAAATGGCATTATAGGAACATGGCGGCAGTGTGTGTATATGTTTGCGAGAAAGAGAAACTTAAAAAACTATCCTGGGAAAGAGTTTCCCCAGCTAAGGTTAATAAAGGTGACTAAGAATACACATTACAGCTAAAATCCCTATTTTTTTTCCCTATTGAGGGATATTAGTTTTGATTTCTTTTTTTTAATGTTTTTATTTCTTTTTGTTGTTTTATATGTTTTTTTCTTCTCATTTTGGTTATTTTAAATATATATATATACGTTATTATCTTTTTATTATATTGTTTTTTTTTATAACCGAGAAGGTTAGATTGGTTTTTTTTATTTTATTGATTTTATATATATATATATATTTTTATCTTATGAATTAAATCTTATGCTTACGTTGACATAGAATACCTAAAATCTAATTAATGCTAATTGGAAAAAGGAGTGCGTGAAGCGCGCCGGTAGACCACCTGGCTGTCGTACCGGTTTGGAGCTAATTATCGGGAGGTTACGAACACGATTTCGCCGTGAAGCGGCATGCTATGCAAGGGAAAAATTTGGGTTTTTATGAATAGTGAAAAGAAAAAAGAAGACGGAGGCAAGGTGTGGACGCCGCGGAAGGCTGTGAAGCAGCCTTCTCGAAAATGGCGGGAGACGGTGAGATCGGGGCGGAGAAATACTAAATTTTTAATCTACAAATGCACGGGGCCGTGAAGCGGTTACAGCTAGGAAGAGACATGATTTAAATTCTTTTTTTTTTTTAAATTAACAGACATAGGATAGACTCATAGAAGAGTAATATCTTTAGGCAGTGTGTATTTTTTCTTTCGTGGGGGGGGATAATCCCAGATATTTCTGAGGAGAGGGTTTCCTGTGTTCAGTAAGCGTTCTCGGAATGACTTCACTTGTTTGCGGATAAATTCCGCGACGGAAGGGAGTTTGTGGGCGCGACGGACATCGGCCATCCGGGTCAGTTTGCTGATGCGTAACATGGCCCGGATGGATTTGTTCTGGAAAATTTCCAATTGGGTCCAAATTGACTTGCGGACGGCGAAAACCTCGCAACCGTAGAGGAGCTGCGGGCGGATTATTGACGTATATAGGCGGATCCGTTGAGCTGGAGAGAGGGAGGAACCACTGGCGGTAAGGCAGCCGAGTTGGTTCCTCGCTACTATTGATTTGCGGCGGCAAAATTCCAAGTGAGGCGAGAAAGAGAGCTTTGAATCTAGAACGATACCCAAAAAGCGATGCGAAGAGGCTCGTGGAATTCTGTGTTTGTTGAAGAGTAACGGGACGTGCGAGGGAAGTTTACGAGAGCGTTCGAAGTGAACGTGTGTACTTTTTTCCGCGTTGATTGTTATTTTCCATGTTTTTGTCCATGAATGTATTTTTTTGAGGTGCGCGTTTAATTTCGTAATGTTTGTATGGCATTGTCGGGAAGAAGCTGCGATCGCGGTATCGTCAGCGTACATGTGAATGGATGTGAGTGGAGTAAACGGTAAATCATTCACGTAAATATTGAATAGAAGGGGGCTAAGGAGGGAGCCTTGAGGCACTCCCGCCCCCGCTTGTCGCGTCGAAGAGAGAAAGTCACCTGACGTCACGACGAATTGCCGACTAGAAAGGAAGCTTTGGATGAGAAGGAGGAGGGGGGAGGGAAAGCGGGAGAGGTGGAGTTTGTAAAGGAGGCCTTTGTGCCAGGGCAGCAAAACCGCAAAAAAAATTGCGGAAAAGGATGAAAAATCATTCATTCGACGTTGAAATACTTGGGGGATTCGTTCAGAGGAGGTTTATCAACATTGTTTCAGCGAGATGCCGATTTTCCAAGAAGGAAACCCGGTGCCCATTATATAAATTGTTATTTGTGCGAATGATGCTGATTCCATATGCTGTGAACGACGATGCATTCCGTAGAAATAGTTTCTGGGAATTGATTGATTGGATAGAATTAGCACAATGGAAAATCCACGGAAGCGCTCAATTCCCGCCATTTTGTTTATTGCGACGCCTGCTCGTCACGACTTGGTGAATGTACCTTGGTGTTGCCCAGCTGCGTTCTATGCTTGCGAGGGTCATGGTTTCCACAGAAATTTCTTCCTCGTGCGGAATGCCACGTGGGTCATTGCGACAGCCCTTTTCTGGTTAACGTAGAAACTTGGGGCGAGGACGGGTCGCATTACCTGCCTGCCTCCTCGCGTTGAACCCCCGATGAGTTTTACGACGCAGCGGATGGGACGGGAGGTTAAGCGGAATTAGCCTTCGCGGAAAAACGGCCGCGTGGGAAGGGCATGTGGGAACCTGTCATTTACTGCCCCTGGAAGTGAAGCAGGAGCAACGTGACCACAAGCGTACCAGTTTCGGAGGGAGACGGACGCCGTGAATCCATATTATTTTTGACGGAGGGAGACATGTAAGTCAAGGCTTACGTCTGAGAAACGAGCATAGCAGGTCAGTGGTTTGAAAAGTACTGGGTGAAAGGGAAGTAATCATGGGAATATAATATTTTTTCCTTAATATCTCGACGGTCATTTTCATCAAATGCAGACGCATAGCAGTAGAAAATATATTTGAGTAGGAGGTTAGAAATTCGTCCATCTTTTATTGTCATAAGTTTCTCCTTTACATTTACTCTATTTTTTCGTGAACCGCGCGCGTGCACACCAGGTAAGTAGTTGGTGAATCGGAGGAAAGCGTGGGACTCTTTACGTTTATTTATGTACGTCCTTTGCGGCCGAGTATTGACGATTGCCCATCGCAGTCGGGTATTTGAAAACTGAAGATTATTTCATGGCCCTTAGAAGGGCCGTTAGGATGCATCAAAGCAATCCCGTCGAGGAATTTACTTTGAGCTGGTGTACTTGGTGACGGCCTTGGTCCCCTCGGAGACGGCGTGCTTGGCCAGCTCACCGGGAAGCAAGAGCCTGACGGCGGTCTGCACCTCCCGGCTGGTGATGGTGGAGCGCTTGTTGTAGTGAGCCAGGCGAGAAGCTTCGGCGGCGATTCTCTCGAAAATGTCGTTGACGAAGCTGTTCATGATGCTCATGGCCTTGCTGGAGATTCCGGTGTCGGGGTGCACCTGCTTCAGCACTTTGTAGATGTAGATTGCGTAGCTCTCCTTCCTCCTGCGCTTCTTCTTCTTGTCTCCCTTGGAGATGTTCTTCTGGGCCTTGCCCGCTTTCTTCGCAGCCTTTCCGCTCGTCTTGGGTGGCATGGTGATCACGTTCGGCGAACGGGGTCGATTTCAGTATTTTTGCCTCTCATCGTGTCTTGCCGCGAACGCGGCTTTTTTTCAGAGGATGCCTTTTGTAGGCTTTTGCTCTGTGTCTATTCTAATGTCGTATTACTCTCATAGTAATATAAATGTTATTTTTATTATTATTAATGTGCCTATGTTAAGGTTTTTGTCTTATTTAGAATGCTGTATGGTCTTTTTTGTTTGTCATTTGTTGGCCCCTTTTTTATTTTTGTAAACGTTAAAGCTTTGCTGCAATGCTGTTCCAGTTGCTCGTAATAAGTTTCGCATATTGTCTTAATTATTCCGTCCAGATCATCCATGTCTGCCTGGGTATATATATCCTTAATTTTAACTCTTGGTTTAATTCTGTGGATGGACCTTAAAATGTTTCTTTCCGTTATCTCTAATTTTGTATATGTGCCCTTGCTTAGAAGTCCCATCCATGCTGGGGCTGCATACGTTAGGACCGGACGAATTACCGCCTTGTATATATAATTTTTAATATTAGGGGGCGTAGCACTGTTTTGAATTATAGACGCTAAGCTTGCTCGGCTCGCATAGGCTTTGCCGGTTATGTTATTTACGTGTTTGTTAAAGTTTAGACAATTGTTGATTGTGACACCAAGATAGGAGGCGTCCGTGCTCCACTCTATCGGTTGCTCCAGAATTCTTATGCACGGGATTTTGGGGGTTAATATGTATGGCCTTTTAAAAATAATGGCTTTCGTTTTGGTGGGATTAATTGTCATCCTCCACTTGGAGTACCATTTTACTACTTTATCTAGCATGTCTTGGGTTCTGTCACGGGCCATTTTCAAATTCATCCCTTTAGCAATGATTGCTACGTCATCTGCATAGAGCGCGGTCAGGATTAGGTGACTATCGTTTTCCACTGGGAAGTCCGCCGTGAATAGGTTAAACAGTAGAGGGCCGAGGACCGATCCCTGTGGGACTCCTGCTTTCACTTCTCTTTCCCCGCTCGTTTCCTTGTCCCATCTGACCCTGAATTTTCTATTATCCAAGTAGGATTTAATCCATCTTTTCATCCATCCAGGGTATTTCCAGGCTTCCATTTTGATTAGTATCCCGTCATGCCATACCTTGTCAAATGCTTTATTTAAATCTAGGAATAATCCTATCGTCCATTCTTTTTTACAAAACGAGTCGCTGATGAAGTCAACAACTCTGTGGATTTGTTGGGTTGTCGAGTGATTCTCACGGAATCCAAATTGCTCTGGCGGTATTATATTATTTTCGTTGGCATGCCTTAGTATCAGTGGTGCTATAAGTCTTTCTAGAACTTTCCCTAGGTTCGAGGTCAGTGAGATTGGCCGAAAATCTTTCCCAGTGATAGTTTTCCCCCCTTTCTTAGGAAGACATTTTATAGTAGAGTTTTTCCAGTTTTCGGGATAGTGACCTAATCTAATTGACGCATTAGCGATATTCATCAGGAATATCCCCGCAACGAGTGGGATTTGTTTGATAGCCTCGTTCGTAATTTTATCATCGCCAGGTGATTTTCTATTTTTCAGTTTTTTGATTACATCAAGAATCAAGTCCATTGTTATCTCAGGTATTTCCAGGCTTCCATTTTGATTAGTATCCCGTCATGCCATACCTTGTCAAATGCTTTATTTAAATCTAGGAATAATCCTATCGTCCATTCTTTTTTACAAAACGAGTCGCTGATGAAGTCAACAACTCTGTGGATTTGTTGGGTTGTCGAGTGATTCTCACGGAATCCAAATTGCTCTGGCGGTATTATATTATTTTCGTTGGCATGCCTTAGTATCAGTGGTGCTATAAGTCTTTCTAGAACTTTCCCTAGGTTCGAGGTCAGTGAGATTGGCCGAAAATCTTTCCCGGTGATAGTTTTCCCCCCTTTCTTAGGAAGACATTTTATAGTAGAGTTTTTCCAGTTTTCGGGATAGTGACCTAATCTAATTGACGCATTAGCGATATTCATCAGGAATATACCCGCAACGAGTGGGATTTGTTTGATAGCCTCGTTCGTAATTTTATCATCGCCAGGTGATTTTCTATTTTTCAGTTTTTTGATTACATCAAGAATCAAGTCCATTGTTATCTCAGGTAATTTATTTTTATCAGCCGGACCATAGTTTATTGATATCGTTGGCGTTTTTGTGTTCGCTTTATTTGGCTGAAAGGTATTCTCAAGATAATCTGCCATGTAGGTAGATTTTCCCAGGGCATCACAAATGATTCTATCACCGGTCTTTATGTTTGGGTCAGATGGGGGGCTTTTCTTCAGTTGTCTTGCTAATTTCCAGACTGATCCGTCTTCCAAGCTAATCGACTCCAACTGTTTTCGCCAGTAATCCTCCCTACTCTGCAGTATGGCTGTTTTAATTTGTTTGTTTAGTTCTTTTACTTTTACTTTGTAGTATAATGTGCCTACTTGGAAGTACTTTCTCCTGTATAAGTTTCTTGTTTTAATTAGACATTTGGTAGCCTCGTCTAGTCTAAAGTTACCTGCTGGTCTCTTTTTTATCATTGGAATGGCTTTTTCCATTCCATTACGTATTGCTTCCGATAATTTTTCAGCCATCATGTCTAGTTCTTCCGTCGAATTCAAGTTGGTCGGTTCGTTTTCCTGGTACAGTTCATCAGCTATTGATTTTCTGAAGAGCTTCCAATTTGCCAAGCCATAACACATTTTAGTCGTGGCCAGCCCTTCTATAACAAGAGGTTTAGTCCCAATATTAACTACGACCGGGAAGTGATCACTCGTGAGGTTATTGATGGTCACCGCCTTGGCTGGCCTCCTTAGATTCTTTGTAATTGCAAAGTCGATTACACTTCTACCTCCCATTCTCGTTGGTTCACTGGGGGCAACTACGTTAGCCATGTTATCTTCAGTCCATTTCTTGAGAATTTGTCCGTTTTTATTACTATTAGGGCAATTCCAAACATACTCTTTCGCATTAAAATCCCCGCCAAGAATAGTTATATTATTTTTGTCTATTATACTATCTAATTCCTCTGTTAAGAGTTTCTTTCGAGGAGGTAGATAACACGAGAAGGCTTTAAGTATCCCTATCTCGGTTTCGATTGTTAAACCAACGCATTCAAGATTTTTGCTTTCCTCCAGTATGATATCACTTGTAACCATATTGTCACGTACCAATATTGCTACGCCCCCAGCAGCTCTTTGGTTCATATCTATATTTCTATCATTCCGTCTTATTTTAAAACCCGTTACTTCCCACTGGGTCTCAGGTCTGAGATGAGTTTCAGAAATGAGGCCTACACTGATATTGTTGCGATTTAGGAAATGCAATAGTTCTGGTGTTTTGTGGTCCAGACCGCCGTTTGCATTCCAAATCATCATGACCAATGACTTCTTAGCTAGTTTACGGCCCATTGTTGCGTAGCGTAGCTAGAAGTATGTCGCTTATTTTTGCCATCATTTCTTGCATAATCAGCATCTGCTGTTGCATCATTGTCCCAAAATTCGTCAGAGCCTTCATTAGTTCTTTCATACTGTCCCCGGTCTCGATATTTTGTTCTTCCCCTCTCCTCAATTGTTGCTCGATATTTATGGCTTGCTTTTTCTCTCTTAATTCCTTGTCTAGCCTCCTCCTCTCCCACGGGTTTTCTTGCGGAACAGGAGCGATTACTTTTGATGTAGACATAGTTATCGCCTCCTCCGGTGGTTTATCCTTAGGGTCTTTCCGATACCTCTTGGCCGCTTTTTCATATACCTCGCATCCTGGGGTATTAGCCTCGTGTTCCCCGCCGCAGTTGCAGCATTTTGTTGGTCCAGATCTGGGGCAATCTTTTCCCTCATGATCTCCTGCACATCGGTAGCAACGCGGTTCAGCTCTACACAACCTTGAGCCGTGGCCATATCTATTGCAGCGGAAGCATCGTTGAGGGGTCCTGTATTTAAACGGGGTTATAGTAACCGGGTGACTACATACATACTTAATTTTTTCAATGCTTTTGCAATCAAAGTCATCCCCTTTTTTGATCGTTGCCACATATATATCTTGGCTCCTTTCACTAATAGGCCTTACATCTACACAGGGTACGTTTTGGATGTTAAGTTCTTCCTTGATGAATTCGTTGTCTATGCCAAAGTCTAGCCCGTGGATGACATAACGCACAATTCCTTCCCCTTTGGCCGCCCAAGTGACGTACTGTGCATTACTTTTGTTGAGAAAGCTAATAACGTCGTCATAATCAGCTTTGGTCTTCAGTTGTAACCGTGTCCCATCACTTGTTTTTTTGATAGTAAAGGACTTGTCTCTAGTCATTTGTCTTGTCCTTCTGATAAACTCCGTCATATGTAATATTTTATATATTACTATCGAAGGGGGCCACTTGCTTCTCGGAGTAACTCCGGGTTTAGCTGTGTTCGTTTCTGTGTTCGCGTCACTTTTTCCCTCCTCGCCTACCTGCAGAAGGGGTGCATATTTGTTTCTTGTATCAATTCGGAATTTTTCCTGATTCTGGTTTGAGTCACTTCTCCTCCTTTTTTTCTTTGTTTGCTCGACAGTTTCGAAGAGCATGTCATCGTCGTTTCCCATCGGAGTGGTTTCATCCCCGTGTCTTATTGCTCCTTCAGATGGAGAAGGGACTTTTTCAGAATTCATTTCAGTGTTCATTCCTGAAACGATGTTGCCACTTGTCTGAGTAGTTCGTCTGTTGTCAGCAGAAAACAGAATAGAAGTTATTTGCGGAGGAAGTGCTCCTATTCCCACATTATTGTTGTGCCCCAATTGTCTAGCGTCCTCGGAAGGCCCGCTCATCTCGCCATAGCCTTGTCTCCCACTTGTATGAATAAAGGGGAAAGGGAACGCGTTTTATAAATCTAAGAGAACCCAAGGCGACCCCCCCAACCGATCCTCTCCGGCAAGCGGACAGGGCACAGTTGATCTGGGTCTAGGATCTCTCTATCCTACCGACTAAATCCCTAATGAGTGGAACTCACCTGTTGCCCTGGAAGTGCAAGGAGGTGCAAGCCCTCTTTCCAGTTGGCAGGCAAGTGCAACCTTAATGGGACACGAAGATGACGCCACCGAGTGGTAAGAAGGAGGGACTAAGTTAGCCTCCCCCAACCGGCGCTCACCTCGTTAGGGCCTATCTTAAGTGGGAGACGTCCCCTACTTAAATTTCGGTTTCCCGAATACAGTATCAGCGTTGACAGTGATTTGTATCTGGTCCTGAAAAGGGCCAAAAAGCACGTGGTTGGGTGCTATAAGGGGTCCTTATAAGGTCCGTATACCAGCTTTTCATAGAAAAGCTATTCTGCTCCAGATTCGGTTCTAGGTTCCCGTCTCCAGGCTCCAGGTTCCAGGTCCCAGTCCCTAACCTAACATCCTTTTTAGTATTTTTGCCGAACCGAACCCTTTGCTGATGCGACACATTACTGTGTCGTCTAATTGCTTCCGTTCCGGTGGATATTATCCACCACTACCGGTATTTGTTGCGTTGGACGGTAAAATGACGTGCGAGTGATAATGACGTGTGACTGTGTTGTTTGCGTGAAATAGGAAACTTACAAGTTAAACTAATTCTACTACAGACATATTTTTAGCATATGATAGGAATACAGGCTTTGATACACAAATCTATTTGAAAACTAATACTAATTTTAGTAATACATACTTAATCTAATAATAGCAGATTTTTTGATGATTTATTAATATTTTTTTTTCTTTTTTCACAAGGTTATTTTTTCACCCTTGTACTTGTATTTTTTTTTTTTAATTATTTTTTTTTAATTATTATTATTTTTTTTTTTTTATTAAATGGTTTTTTTTTTTAAATGTTTATTTATATATTTTTTTAATCCTCTCTTTTTTATTATTATTATTATTATTTTTTTTTTTTTTTTTTACATGAATCATCAAGTATTTTACTAATCCTAGGTTGTACATATGTTTGTTTTTGACACAAGACAAAATAATGGCTTACATGGATTTTAAGGTACATTTTCTAAAGTTAGTAAGAGTTTAAGTCTAAAGAGTTGATAGGACAGACTCATAGGCGAGTAATTTGTTTAGGCAGTCTAATTTTGTTTTTAGTAGGAATAGTGTAGTCCCAGATATTTTCTAGTAGGGGATTGTTCGTCTTTTTTAAGCGTTTGTGGAAATTTCTAACGAGATACGTCACAAAGGAGCCTATTGTTGGGAGCTTGTGAGCGGAGCGCACGTGCTGCATGTTGGTAGCTCTGGGGATTTTGAGAAGGAGGCGCAACGATTTATTTTGGAAGGTTTCCAGTGATTGACGTATTGTTTTTGTGATCGCAAATATTTCACACCCGTATAGTAGCTTCGGGCGGATGATGGCTTTATACAAACGGACTCTAGTAGGGTGAGATAGCGGAGATTGATCCGAGAAGAGGCACAGCAACTTTGTTCTTGCAACCAGGGCCGAGATAATATTATTTTGCAGTTGGTTTTTATAGGTGAGTGCCCGGTCCAGTGTTACGCCCAGGAAACGATGGTTTGAGGCCCTTGGAATAGGTGTTTTGTTGATTTTAGCAGAGTTTTTGGTGTCGTGTTTGCGTCCGCGTTCGAAGTGTACGTGTGTGCTTTTTGTTGCGTTTATTTCAATCTTCCATGTTTTAGTCCAGCGGTGTATTTTTGTGAGATGACCATTTAGTTTTCTGATGTTATTGTCGGATGAACGTGAGGTGGCGGAGATGGCTGTGTCATCTGCGTACATGTGTGTCTGTGTAAATGTTGACTTTGGTAGATCGTTAATGTAGAGGTTAAACAAAAGAGGACTAAGCAGGGACCCCTGGGGAACGCCAGCTGATGCTGGACGCACCGTAGACAGGACCGGTCCTTCGGCAACTGTAAATTTGCGTCGGTTTAGATAGTTTTGGATTAAACGGATTAACGGCGGTGGGAATTCATTGCTACAGAGTTTGTAGATTAGGCCTTTGTGCCATATTTTGTCAAATGCTCGGGCGACATCCAGGAACACGGCGTCTGTTGGGCGACGACGAGTAAAGCCGCGACTAATCGTCTCCACCAGTCGAAGGACTTGGTGTACAGAGGAGGTGTTTTGACGGAACCCTAGTTGTTCCGGGCGAAGGATATTGTGGGAAGAAGCATGGTTTTGTAGGTGAGTGAGAATAATTTTTTCGAAAATTTTTGAAATGTTGGATAATAAGGTGATGGGCCTGCTATTGCCTGGGGTGGTGGGGTCTTTACCGGGTTTAGGAATCAAAATTACTTTGCCTATCTTCCAGGTTTCTGGGAAGTAGGACTTCAGATAGCAGTGATTGAAGAGGTCGGCCAATGAAAGCAGGAACTTAGGGACTGTAGAAGCTGATTTTAGTACGTTATTGGAGATTTTGTCAAGTCCGGGGGATTTCTTGGAGGGAAAAGAATTTATTATTTGTTTTATTTCTGAGGAGTCCGTTATTGGGGTTAAGTCAGGGGGGTTATGTGGTAAAAAGTGAAGGGTTTCGTCTATTTTATTGTCCATTTTTGACGGTGCGGAATTAAGAGTCATTGTCTGTTGTAGTATGTCTGCTTGAATTTCGGTTTTACTTTTAGGATCGAAAATATAGTTGTTATTGTGTTTTAAGGGAGGTGAGTATATTTTGTTTGGTTTTCTCAGTGAGCGTGTTATTTTCCAGAGGGAGTTGTCTTCAAAGTTCAGTGTGGAAAGGTGTGACTCCCATTCTTTGGTTCTGATCTTACGGATTTCTTGTTTTACTGTGTTGCTTAAATGCGTGTATTCGTGTTTGTGTTGGTGAAGTCGGGTTTGTTGCCAAAGTTTGCGCGAATAGTTTCTTGTGGTGATGAGGGCTCTGATGAATTGTGGGAGTGGACGATTATGAATGTGTTTTGTGTTAGGTATTGTTCGTGTTATTTTTTCTTGGGCGTTGAGAAGAGAGTCTGATATTTGTATGGCTCGTGTGTTTAGGTCTTCGTAAGTGGGATTGTCCAGTGGGGAAAGTGAGTCAAGTAGGATACGTAGGGTGTCTGGGAATCGGTTCCAGTCGATTAGTTTTTTAGTAGGAAGAGAGTCTAGTTCGGTTCTGAGGGGGATATCGAGGATGATCGGTAGGTGGTCAGAGTCTAGGGCGTGGATAACGGATGGGGATATGGCAAAGGGTAAGTTTTGAGAGACGGCAATGTCAAGGATGTCGCCGAGAGCTTTCGAGCTTGGGGGGAAATGGGTGGGTTCGGGTGGGCTGAGGATGGCGATTGGTCTGGACGATATAAAGTCGTAGAGCGTTTTGCCGTCTTGGTTTGTGGAGCGGCAACCCCATTTTTTGTTTTTGCAATTCCAGTCGCCCATAAACACGGCCCTGTCGTGGAGTGAGAAGATTTTTTTGAGGTCTTCCCTGCTTAGTTTCCTGCAAGGCGAGTGGTATATTGAGTAAATGTGTAGGTCACCTTGTGATGTGTGTAGTGTGATACCAAGGACCTCTAGGGTGTCGAAAATAGGGATTTGCAATGGGGTATGTTTGATGTTTTTGTTTATTATGATTGCGACTCCTCCTCCAGGTGTGTTCCTGTCTAGTCTGTATATGTTATGGTTAGGTGAGTGAAGGCCAATGTGCGGTTTTAAGAATGTCTCTTGTAGGAGTGTAACGTGTATATGGTTGTCGTTAATGTATTTCAATAATTCGTGGTTTTTATGTTGTATGCTGCTGCAATTCCAGGAAAGGATTTTGATGTGATGTGGAATAGGAGAAGGTGTGGTATTCATGGTTCGGCCTGGAGAAGGAACATCTGCTCTAGGAGGAACAGCTTTTTGTCCTTAAGGGACGGAAGGGAAGTCATTTTATACCAAGTGTCTTTGAAAAAAGTCATTAGTGCTGTAGCTTCACTTGTGATTGTTTCCGGGTGAGATGAAGGTGCAGTGGGTGAAGGGTGGATTAAAGTGGGAAAGGAATTTAGGTTGGTCAGAGCAGCAGAGTATGATTGTGTGAGAGGGGCTGGTAGAGGAGCAGGAGCTACGCGTTGGGCGAAACCTGAGCGCAACAACATGGCCTGTTTAGCTTGTTTATGGACCTGACACCCCCTATAGTTCGCGGTGTGGTCCTGCTTGCAAAGGTAGCAAGTTGCTGCGGAATCCTTGGATTTCTTGCACTCGGAAGTGGCGTGGGCTTCCCCACAACGAACACAGTTTGGCGGGAGGGTGCAGTGATTTTTAGTGTGACCCAGTTGCTGGCATCTATGGCATTGGACGGGTTGGGGGGATTTCCTAAAGTAGTCAAATTTGACCGCAAGACCAGCGAGGTTTGTTTTCGATAGGAGCTTGGTACAGTCAACCGAATTTTCAAAGATGACGTGACATGTGCGGGTGGGGTATTTCTCAACTGCTTTGATGCCAGCGTCACGTTCAGCATTAGAGGGACGGGTAGACCAGATTCTCTGTACGCTAATCACTGGAAACCCCTGTAGTTTGATTTCGGCGAGAATATCTTCGTCTGTTATTGAAGGGAATAGTCCCTTGAGGGAGAATTCCTTGTTACGCTCTGACGGGAGCTGGTACGTATTGTAGGGAATGGACATGCTTTTCAACGTGGTACCAACTCTGTGATAGTCATCAATTGTTGAGCATTTGATGATTGCTGAGTTGGTACCAGTTGAGTAGCATATGGGAGGGGTTGAGCAGTTGCTGGTGATTTCAGCGTGAAGCGCTGGCCATTTGGTGGTATCGGCTATACGGAAAGGAGGAATTTTCGGTTTACGCAGGGTTGTTGGGGTTGGTGGGGATATGGCAGCAGGTGCGCAGGGATCACAGTTGCTATCTGCTAAGGAAGCTAGGGCAGTAAAACGGTTTTTTGTTTCTATTGTCGGGTTTGCGGTGGGATTTGGGGCAGTCTGCTTTTTTCTGGTTACCTCAATGAATGCGGGGGTTTGAGCAGTTGAGGGCTGTTCTACGAGCTCATGGGAAGAATCCTCTTTGGGGGAAGAGAAGGTCGAGGTTTTACTAAGTATATCCGGATATTTGGATAGCAGAGACTTGATAAATTCGTCTTTGTCATCATTAGGCATTGAGGAGAACGCATTTAGAAGGTTAACATTGATCGACGGGGCTGATTGGTCCTTAGCTGCATTACGCGCTTTGGCTGCCATTCTGGTAGAGTACACCGTAGCGGGCTCGGAGGGTTGCCCTGATTTTGGCATGACATCAGTCGCCTGCTTATGTACCCCTGGTCCGTTCCGTGAGCCGAATCTCCTCGACGACCAATCACGTAAAAGCATGATGTGGCGTCGCTCGGACGGCGGCAGCCTATATAAATGCGCCCAGGAGTCGGACAGCGATTAGACAGCACTACCAGATAAAGAAGCATTCAGCCATGTCCGGACGAGGAAAGGGAGGAAAAGTGAAGGGGAAGTCCAAGTCCCGCTCCAGCAGGGCCGGTCTTCAGTTTCCGGTCGGTCGTATCCACCGTCTGCTCCGCAAGGGGAACTATGCCGAGCGTGTTGGTGCCGGTGCCCCAGTCTACTTGGCCGCCGTCATGGAGTACCTGGCCGCGGAAGTCCTCGAGTTGGCCGGTAACGCTGCCAGGGACAACAAGAAGACGAGAATCATCCCTCGTCACTTGCAGTTGGCCATCCGCAACGACGAGGAGTTGAATAAGCTCCTGTCGGGCGTTACCATCGCTCAGGGAGGTGTCCTTCCGAACATCCAGGCGGTGCTCCTGCCCAAGAAGACTGAGAAGAAGGCATAAGCATCACGCTGTGCGCATAAAAGGTCCTTTTCAGGACCAGAACATACTAGAGAGATGTACGCGATAAATGTCATGTGAAAAAAAAATAATAACAATAAACGTGATAAGCATAGGGACTGAAAAGTGGAGCTATAATTGGGCTAAGGTAAACGATGGGAAATACAGCGTATAAAAAGTGAAAGCGTTCGCTGAAATGCAACGAAGAATGATTGAAGGTGACACTGATTCGATTACGATGTATTTCATAGTCTGTCATAAAATTTCACCTGCAATCTGCCGCTTATTTCTTGTTAACATGTATGGTTGCAACGGCGCGATATACATTGTCGCCAGTCCGTTGCCACGTGCTAATTCATGTACGGTTGCAACGGCGCGATTTACATTGTCGCCAGTCCGTTGCCACCTTCTTATTCCGATTCGCTGACAATGTCTTTTACGTCGGTAATGGCTCATACAATTTCAACTCTATTATCACCGCCATTTTTTTCCGGTGCGTTCGAACAGGTCTTACTTTACTATTTATCGCCGTCACACACGCTATGGCGAATAGGGAATAATTTTTCGTTCCGTTATGGCAAAGGATTGGCTCCATCTCTGAACATTGTATTGGTCCTTAGAAGGACCTTTTTTATCGACGTACGCCGGGTGTCGGATGGCGATCCCGTCGCGTCGTGTCTAACCGCCAAACCCGTAGAGAGTGCGGCCCTGTCTCTTGAGTGCGTACACGACGTCCATGGCTGTGACGGTCTTCCTCTTGGCGTGTTCGGTGTAGGTGACGGCGTCACGAATAACGTTCTCAAGGAACAGCTTGAGCACACCGTGCGTCTCCTCGTAGATGAGTCCGGAGATACGCTTCACTCCACCTCGGCGGGCGAGACGGCGGATGGCCGGCTTGGTGATGCCCTGGATGTTATCGCGGAGAACTTTGCGATGACGTTTGGCTCCTCCCTTTCCCAGGCCTTTTCCTCCCTTGCCGCGTCCAGTCATCTCTGTAATCTGCTCGTAGTACGGGCTGCTGTCTGGTGACCATGCAATTCAATTCAAAAAGGTGTTTATTTTTCCAAGTAGTTGTACAGAGGTAAAAAAAAATATAGACATTTAACAGATAAATATAACAGAGTAATAACAACATTGTACAACTGACAAGGAAGCCCTGTTATAGGCAGTATGCCTCTTCAGGGTCTAAAATTTGCTGGCGAAAGTCTTTGGATCAGCCATTGCAGAAGTTTTCTCTTTTCACGGGGTAGCATTGGCCCGGCATTTGCCCTAGGCGGAGGGGAAACCCGTAAAACCCTCCGCAGGCCGCCAAAAGATAACGTTATTTATGACTTTGACAACACTTTAACTTTGGTAACAGAAATAAATAAATAAGTATAAATAAATGAATAAATAAGTATAAATAATTATATATAAATAATTAATAATTAAATAACTAAATAACGTCTTTGGTCACATTCACTTATGCACTGGCACTGGTTTGTTTCTGTGTAGCTTTCTCTCTCTGCTCCCTGCGGTTTCTTCTTTTCTTCTTGACTAGTGGGTAGTTTTCGTAGGGGCGAAGGGTCACTGGAATCTGTAGTGGGCAGCCAATCCGATGTAGTGGTAGCTGTATGTCTGGGTAGTATAGGTGCAGTTGTTCACATATGATCCGCGCCGGAGAGAGGAGTTTCTGCTTTGGGCGCTTCCCCAGGACAGCACTGGTACTCTTCAACATTTCCTGTATCAATGTTTCGTTGAAGCTGACAATCCGGTTCGCTGCACGTGCTCGGAGACGGCATAGCCTGTGGAGGAGAGGTTCAGTATTAGTGGTGGAATAGATCTCAGAGCTCGGGTGTGTTGGTTTTAGAAGATGCAGCTGCCTAAGTATTCTCCTCTCCAGGGCGGCCCATACGTTCATGTGGGTTGTATTAAAGGGAAGGATTGCCAGTGCGGCGTACTCCATAACCGGACGAACAAACGCCTTGTATAGGAGCAGGCCGCACTCTGCGGAGATCCCTTTCCCTCTCGCCCTGACAGCTCTCAGTAATCCACTCCTGCGGCTGCATCTTGCCCACACATCCCTGATATGCTCGCTGAAGGTGAGGTGGCTGTCCAATGTGACGCCCAGGTATTTGACTGATTTGGACGTCGGGATTCGGTGTCGCCAAAGCCCAATGGTGGGCAGTGGCAACCCTACCAACCTTCGGTCCAAGTGGCTCGTAAATAGCATAAGTGTGGATTTGTTTGGGTTAGGCCTTAATCGCCACTTCCTGAACCATCCTTCTAACTCAAGTGTCTGCTCTTGTAGATTTGCTATGGCCAGGTCTGCGCTGCGTGCCGATGTCCAAATGGCAGTGTCGTCAGCGTACTGCGCTGTTGTCTATTTGCGCTTCGGTTTGCTGTCAGTCGGCATATCCCAGCAGTCTAGTGCGAAGAGCAGCGGTGACAGCACGGTACCTTGTGGGAATCCTGTTGCGGGAAAAAAGGTGGAGGAGAAGGTTTTCCCTACTTTCACCCTGGCTACCCTGTCGGAGAGAAAAGTATTCATTAGTCGCATGAGTGTGGGGTTGACTCCCTGCATCATTGACAACTTATAAAGCAGCCCTCTGTGCCAAACATGGTCGAAGGCCCTCTCGATATCCAAGAAAAGGGCCGCCATGAATTTCCTTTGGTTGATGGCTTCTGCTGTCTCGGTGGTGAGGAGTGCCATTGGATCTACCGTGCATCTCCCTGGGCGAAATCCATACTGGTGCTGGGGCAATACACCGTTGTTTTCAAAAACATTTGTCATTCTTCTAACTATAATTCTCTCGAACCATTTGGCCAGATTGCTTGTGAGGCTGATCGGTCTGTAGTTTTCTGCTTTCTTGGAGTCTTTGCCCGGTTTAGGGAGCATCACCGTCACCATTCTTCTCCATTTCACTGGGTAGTAGCCCAGTGTTAGGATGGCGTTGAATATTTTCAAAATGACCAGGTGGCAAGATGGTGCTTGTTTTATCTGCTGGGCCGTGATGCCGTCTTCCCCGGGGGCGGTATTTTTCCATGGACGGGCTAGTAGCAGGTCGTCTTCATCGATTCTTCCCGTGATTTCATGCTCTGTCGTTTCCACGCTCGTAGGGTGCAGTGGAAAGGGTAGGTTGGTCAAATGTTCCTCTACCGTCTGGATCTGGTCCTCCTGGAACAAGTTATCCTCCATGGGTTGGTACACGTCTGCGAGTACCCGGCGGAATTCTTCTGCCTTTTTTCCTGGGTCGGCTATGGGTTCCCCGTCGGTCCCAATGAGGTTGGTGGCTGCTGTCTTTTTCTGTCCCGTTATCATCTTGAATTTGTTCCAAAATTTTCTGCCGTCCTTATAGTCCAGGGTTTTGCAGGCGTTCTCCCAGGCCGTTTCTTTGTATTGTATGGTTTGTCTTCGTATGATGGCGTTTGTTCTGTTCCATTCCGTCTTTAGGTGACCATGCAGGCTTCGCCGGTATTTATAAACGTCGCCGCCGCGGCGATGACGTACCCGACCTCTCCACCAATCAGCGTCGCCCGTACTATCTGGCGCCACGCTCGGAAGTGCTTAAAAGACGGCGCTGACCGTGCCATTTTACAGATCGCAGAAATGGCACGTACGAAGCAGACAGCCCGCAAGTCCACCGGAGGAAAGGCCCCGAGGAAGCAGCTGGCCACCAAGGCCGCTCGCAAGAGCGCGCCGGCGACGGGAGGCGTCAAGAAGCCCCACAGGTACCGCCCCGGTACCGTGGCCCTTCGTGAGATCAGGAGATACCAGAAGAGCACGGAGCTCCTCATCCGCAAGCTGCCCTTCCAGCGCCTGGTGCGTGAGATCGCCCAGGACTTCAAGACCGATCTTCGGTTCCAGAGCTCCGCCGTCATGGCTCTCCAGGAGGCCAGCGAGGCTTACCTAGTGGGTCTCTTTGAGGACACCAACCTCTGCGCCATCCACGCTAAGCGTGTGACCATCATGCCCAAGGACATCCAGCTGGCCCGCCGTATCCGCGGAGAGCGAGCTTAGAAAGCTACTTTCGGCCGAAAAACAAAGGTCCTTTTCAGGACCAGTACATACTTAAAAGTTTGAATTTAGCACGATCGCACAATAATTGACGACGATGTAAATCCATTGGAATGATGGACGACATGAAATTTCCTTTGCGCATGGCAAGTGCGTTGGCACGGCCACGCATGAAATGAGATGAAAGCGATGAAATAAAAGTTCGTGCGATGCTTACCTGACGCGCTTTACGAAAAGAAAACAATACTCCGTGACGTGTTGTTCATTTTACACGTTCTATGAATGTTATTCTTAATTTATTTTTTCGTCCGTCCATGTCGCATCATCAATTTTAAATAGGACCGTTGTTTTTGCATGGCATTAATCATGATAAATGTTAACTTTGGGCGTGCTCGGTGGCGTGGGCATTGAGTGGCAAGCATCTTTGGAAGACATGATGGTCCTAAAAAGGACCGAGATTGGACGCTGTCTGCTGTCCTAGGTGCGCCGGTGGCGAAGCAGTGATGGTTCACTTCTTTTTCTGGGCGGCGGAAGGTTTCTTGGCGGCGGGCTTGGCCTTGGTGGGCGTCTTCTTGGGCTTGGGGGTCTTGGGTTTGGTGGCCGCCTTTTTCGCCTTCGACGGGGACTTTGCCGCCTTGGCGGCGGGTTTCCCAGCCGCCGGCTTCTTCTTTGGCTTGTCCGCCGCCTTCTTGGCTGGTGGCGCGGACTTGCTTCGCTCCTTGGGCGCGGACCTCTTGGTGCCACTGGACGCCTTCTCGGAGGACTTCTTGGCTCCGACCGCTTTCGGTTTCTTTACTCCCGTCTTCTTGACGACCTTTTTCGCCTTGGTCGTCCCGCTGGCTGCCGCGGGTGCGGCCTTCTTGCTGTGGCTCAGCTTGAAGGAACCTGAGGCGCCCTTTCCCTTGGTCTGGACGAGAGTTCCGGCGGTGACGGCCGCCTTGAGGTACTTCTTGATGAAAGGCGAGAGCCTCTCGGCGTCCACTTTGTAGCTGGCTGCGATGTACTTCTTGATGGCTTGAAGGGAAGAGCCACCGCGCTCCTTGAGGCCCTTGACTGCGTTGTTAACCATCTCGGAAGTGGGCGGGTGCGACGGCTTTGCGCGAGCCTTCTTGGCTGCTCCGCCCTTGCTGGCCTTCTTGGAAGCCGCGGAGGTTCCTGAAGAAGGCAGGGGTTTTACTGCGACGGTGCCCGAAGGCTGGGCTGCCGGTGGTGCGGCTGCCGCTGCTCGAGATGCTGCGTCTGCCATGTTATCGGCTGCTGCGTGATGATAGAAAGAGAAAATTACCAAGACAGGATTTCATACGAAAGTCCACCTTGCTATCGTACCATTTCGGAGCAAAATACGATCTCTTCCTCTCGCCTCCGGTGCGCTTCTCGGATTGTGTGTACTCCACTCCTCCTCCGACTTTCGCGTTTCGGAGAGTGTCGGGGGCGCGTAACGAGGGCGCCTTGCGCCGCGGCGCCCGTCAGGGTTCCACCCTGTCGGCCGTGGCGGCGCCGGGCGTTTGGCGAGCCCAGTTCGTGTGCAGCGGGTCGTCAAAATACGGGTTGTCGTCCTGTCGAAGGCGTACCCGGGAATAAACGTTGCACACGTTTCCACCGGGGTCGATTCCTCGAGATCCGAGGTAACGTACGTTCGAGGCCATCCTTCACCTGGTATTGGACGCGCTCGCGACCCGGTGGGCCGCGCGCCGGCCGCGGAAAGCGGCCCCGAGAAGACGGTCCCTTCGGACGCCTTCCCCCTGACTCGGCGCCTGTCAAACCTTCCTCCTGTTCCTCCCCGGTGCCTGTCCCATAAGCGGACGTTTATGCATTTTTCGACGACTTGGGGGCGTCGCGACGCACCCACCTCCCGCGCCCGTGGGAAAGGATTATCGAGTCGCAAATGGAGACGGAGTCACCCGTTAAGCGCACGCCTTACGACGCGTCCGCGTGGGCTTCGAAATGGTTGCATGGGGTGGCCGAAGGGGAAAAAGAAATGAACTGTACGCACGCGAATGGGACGTCAAAGTTCACGTACAACAAAGTCGAGGATGGCGCCAAATTATGCTTTAGCCCCGTGAGCGGGCGGGAAAAACAATGTAGTAGCCGAGGGCGCGCAGTGGCGACCCGGCCGTGACGAGTTTCCAACGGCTTCGGACGTCGGTACCTCGTTGCGGGATGATGAATTTGTAGCAACCGGCATGTCATCGGAAACGAAATGATACTTCATCACGGGAAAACTCTTATTGTCGTTGAAACGGCGCCACATCCACGTTTCCGCGGATGTCTACCCTAGTTTCCTTGCACGTCTTTCGAAGAGGAGAGTCGTCTGCCGTCGACTTGTTATCGCGTACATTTCTTTTATTACAAAGAAACACCTTCCTTCCCTGTGCAATGCGTTGGATGTGCTTTTCTCCACGGTGCCGTCAAGTTACGGAATACACCCCTACGACCTTAAAAAAAATCCCTCCCACACACACGCTGTATGTCACGTTAAATGACCCTGTGTGATGGGATACCTCGGGGACGTAGTCAACGTGAAAGCGACTCCTTGAAAACCAGGCTCTCGTAAGCGTACGTAATTCGTGTCGGACACTTCGCTCGGTGCACATCCCCCGCCGTACGTCTTATTCACGGAAACGGCGAAAATAGGGCGCATCGCGGGATTGTATGCGCGATCATTACGATGGGAAACAGGCGTCTCGCGCCTTACTTCACCTAACTGGGTGTCTCACCTTTAGCGATCGTTTTACACGTATCAAATGGCATGGCATTTACCGTTACAACTGTGGGTTAAGTGATGGAGAGGTGACCGCTGTCGATAACTAATTTTGCGTACGGAAAAAAAAGAAAGAGCAATTGCAATCGCCATAAGCAAATAGGACAGATGCGTTTAACTCAATAATATCCACATCCCTTTCGTCGTAGTTGCGGAGCTATGACGGCTTGTATTCGTGTCTCAATATTTTTCAGTTGCTTCCAACCTAATTTCACATCGTTTCCACTTCTTTCCAATCGACATAATGTGTGTCAAGCATATGGATCTTTTTTTTTTACCTCCATGCCGTTGGAATAATATCTTTCATTAGAGCAATGGTCGACTTTTCCTTATAACTTTCGAGGGTCGGGATAGTGATTGACGGATAAGGTAGAGTGAATAGCCCTTACCTGGAAAACATTCCTATGAATAAATAAAAAAAAAGTGGGAAAAAGCCGTCGGGGCGTGATGCGGCGTTCAATAGTGATGACAGATTATACTATCTGGCGTAGGAAAGACTTGAATACGATTTTTCCTGGGATCGTAATCAGGGATCCAGGCTGGTTTCCAGTGCTTGCGGGGTTGGGGGGACTAGGGGCGGAATTAACAGCCGGAACCGTTCATTCCTCTACGACCTCTCTTTCGTGGAACTCTATCACCGTCGACAGTTCACGGAACATCATTTCTCGGTTCTGTCTCGAAGAAGCCCCTGTGTTAATTCAATTACTCAGTATCTACTTCGTTCTGCATTACTTAATCAATACATGTGGACCCATCAAATATTTCATCCCCGTTCATTGTTGATTCCTTGAGGTTCTTAGCGATGCGGAAGCAACTTTATCGTCACGAGTAATAAAAGAACGATGATTAACAATTTTAAGCTGTCTGGTACCTAGCACATCACCATAAAAGATACGAAATAAGCATTCCAGTGAACAGGAAAACAAATAGTCGTCTTTTCCCCGGCCAATCTGGGATCATTGCAATGTGAAGCGAAAGTCAATCAGGAGTAAAGAGGATTCAATCCACTCGCGATGAAGTAGACGACTGAAGGTTGCGTAGGTCTATGTGCACGTTCGTGTGTGTTAGTTTCTAGTGTTCATATGTTAATGACAGTTGTGTCAATGGGGGAACGTTATTCGAAAGTAACACTAGTTGACTCGAATTTAATCATTCTTATTACCAGTAGTTGCATTGCAAAATTTCACATTATCACGGCAGGAGGTAGGTATTTTGGTGATGACTGTCATAAATGTTCGCTAATGGAGGATGTTTGTCATCCATTCCGAGATTTTGAAAAAAAACTGTCTCCGTTTACATATCGCTGCGTACCCGAGATATTTTACTAATTTGGTACTCTGTGTGGATGAATTTATTAACAGATGTCATAAGGGTGATTTCAACTACACAAATTTGACAAAGTTCAATGTTAAGTATTAACGCCTCGCTGTGACTGGTATGACATTACATGATATCCCGGTGATTAAGCATCACCACAACTGCTAAGGTAATTAATCGTCATGGTGTATATCATGAGTCTTAAAATCACACGATCGTTATGAAATGTACACCGCTTCACGGCTCGTCGGCATTTTCTCCCGTCCGTAGTTAAGTTGTATGTTACTAAGTTGCCTAGGCAAGGACGTTATTCCATTCCCGGCCACTGTTACTAGGTGAATCTGATTAAATATCGCTTCACGAATCACTATTGTCCTCAAAGCCGAGCGTCCTTCGGTTAACGCCACTGCGGGAAATCGGTTGTCGAATACGGTGATGTGACGATCTCGTGTACCAAGTGTCAAATTACGGCCGGGGTGGATTCTTCAATGGGGCTAATGCGGTAAAGATTTTCACCAAATTTGCAGAAAGTAGAAATGCTAAAAGGACGGACAGGTAGGCACATGCGGCAACCTTTTTCGTCAGAAATGCACTCGGAAAGAAAGCAGTTGTAGGAAGAGTTGCCTTAATGAAAACGTTATGCAATCATCTCATAAATGATTATACCGGCCGCTAATTTTAAAGATTTTTCTTTCACGTCAAACTTCGACCTCTTTTCCCTAGATTTCATTTTCCTAATCCCGCAAAGAAATAAACAATATTAACGTATGTCCTTCCATCCCTTGTGTGTCAACGTAATAAAATTAGCGGGTAAGTTGGGACTGGGACCATTTAACTTTTGCCTAGAGAAACATTTTCTGTTCTGTGGCGTGACAAGACAAGTAAAGATTTCTTGAAAGGTTAATTTCGTTCAAAGGAAGGGTGTCCCGCGGAAGGGACCCCGGTGCAAAACTATATCAAGAATCGGTCATTTGGAGGCATGGTGATCAAAGAACTGGTGTACTTCTCACGTCTGTCTCGATGCATTTGTAATCAATTGCTGTTAAATCGTTGCAGTATCGCAAAATTATAGCGGAAAAGGATGAAAAATCATTCATTCGACGTTGAAATACTTGGGGGATTCGTTCAGAGGAGGTTTATCAACATTGTTTCAGCGAGATGCCGATTTTCCAAGAAGGAAACCCGGTGCCCATTATATAAATTGTTATTTGTGCGAATGATGCTGATTCCATATGCTGTGAACGACGATGCATTCCGTAGAAATAGTTTCTGGGAATTGATTGATTGGATAGAATTAGCACAATGGAAAATCCACGGAAGCGCTCACTGCCCGCCATTTTGTTTATTGCGACGCCTGCTCGTCACGACTTGGTGAATGTACAAGGAACGCTGTTGCCCAGCTGCGTTCTATGCTTGCGAGGGTCATGGTTTCCACAGAAATTTCTTCCTCGTGCGGAATGCCACGTGGGTCATTGCGACAGCCCTTTTCTGGTTAACGTAGAAACTTGGGGCGAGGACGGGTCGCATTACCTGCCTGCCTCCTCGCGTTGAACCCCCGAGGAGTTTTACGACGCAGCGGATGGGACGGGAGGTTAAGCGGAATTAGCCTTCGCGGAAAAACGGCCGCGTGGGAAGGGCATGTGGGAACCTGTCATTTACTGCCCCTGGAAGTGAAGCAGGAGCAACGTGACCACAAGCGTACCAGTTTCGGAGGGAGACGGACGCCGTGAATCCATATTATTTTTGACGGAGGGAGACATGTAAGTCAAGGCTTACGTCTGAGAAACGAGCATAGCAGGTCAGTGGTTTGAAAAGTACTGGGTGAAAGGGAAGTAATCATGGGAATATAATATTTTTTCCTTAATATCTCGACGGTCATTTTCATCAAATGCAGACGCATAGCAGTAGAAAATATATTTGAGTAGGAGGTTAGAAATTCGTCCATCTTTTATTGTCATAAGTTTCTCCTTTACATTTACTCTATTTTTTCGTGAACCGCGCGCGTGCACACCAGGTAAGTAGTTGGTGAATCGGAGGAAAGCGTGGGACTCTTTACGTTTATTTATGTACGTCCTTTGCGGCCGAGTATTGACGATTGCCCATCGCAGTCGGGTATTTGAAAACTGAAGATTATTTCATGGCCCTTAGAAGGGCCGTTAGGATGCATCAAAGCAATCCCGTCGAGGAATTTACTTTGAGCTGGTGTACTTGGTGACGGCCTTGGTCCCCTCGGAGACGGCGTGCTTGGCCAGTTCACCGGGAAGCAAGAGCCTGACGGCGGTCTGCACCTCCCGGCTGGTGATGGTGGAGCGCTTGTTGTAGTGAGCCAGGCGAGAAGCTTCGGCGGCGATTCTCTCGAAAATGTCGTTGACGAAGCTGTTCATGATGCTCATGGCCTTGCTGGAGATTCCGGTGTCGGGGTGCACCTGCTTCAGCACTTTGTAGATGTAGATTGCGTAGCTCTCCTTCCTCCTGCGCTTCTTCTTCTTGTCTCCCTTGGAGATGTTCTTCTGGGCCTTGCCCGCTTTCTTCGCAGCCTTTCCGCTCGTCTTGGGTGGCATGGTGATCACGTTCGGCGAACGGGGTCGATTTCAGTATTTTTGCCTCTCATCGTGTCTTGCCGCGAACGCGGCTTTTTTTCAGAGGATGCCTTTTGTAGGCTTTTGCTCTGTGTCTATTCTAATGTCGTATTACTCTCATAGTAATATAAATGTTATTTTTATTATTATTAATGTGCCTATGTTAAGGTTTTTGTCTTATTTAGAATGCTGTATGGTCTTTTTTGTTTGTCATTTGTTGGCCCCTTTTTTATTTTTGTAAACGTTAAAGCTTTGCTGCAATGCTGTTCCAGTTGCTCGTAATAAGTTTCGCATATTGTCTTAATTATTCCGTCCAGATCATCCATGTCTGCCTGGGTATATATATCCTTAATTTTAACTCTTGGTTTAATTCTGTGGATGGACCTTAAAATGTTTCTTTCCGTTATCTCTAATTTTGTATATGTGCCCTTGCTTAGAAGTCCCATCCATGCTGGGGCTGCATACGTTAGGACCGGACGAATTACCGCCTTGTATATATAATTTTTAATATTAGGGGGCGTAGCACTGTTTTGAATTATAGACGCTAAGCTTGCTCGGCTCGCATAGGCTTTGCCGGTTATGTTATTTACGTGTTTGTTAAAGTTTAGACAATTGTCGATTGTGACACCAAGATAGGAGGCGTCCGTGCTCCACTCTATCGGTTGCTCCAGAATTCTTATGCACGGGATTTTGGGGGTTAATATGTATGGCCTTTTAAAAATAATGGCTTTCGTTTTGGTGGGATTAATTGTCATCCTCCACTTGGAGTACCATTTTACTACTTTATCTAGCATGTCTTGGGTTCTGTCACGGGCCATTTTCAAATTCATCCCTTTAGCAATGATTGCTACGTCATCTGCATAGAGCGCGGTCAGGATTAGGTGACTATCGTTTTCCACTGGGAAGTCCGCCGTGAATAGGTTAAACAGTAGAGGGCCGAGGACCGATCCCTGTGGGACTCCTGCTTTCACTTCTCTTTCCCCGCTCGTTTCCTTGTCCCATCTGACCCTGAATTTTCTATTATCCAAGTAGGATTTAATCCATCTTTTCATCCATCCAGGGTATTTCCAGGCTTCCATTTTGATTAGTATCCCGTCATGCCATACCTTGTCAAATGCTTTATTTAAATCTAGGAATAATCCTATCGTCCATTCTTTTTTACAAAACGAGTCGCTGATGAAGTCAACAACTCTGTGGATTTGTTGGGTTGTCGAGTGATTCTCACGGAATCCAAATTGCTCTGGCGGTATTATATTATTTTCGTTGGCATGCCTTAGTATCAGTGGTGCTATAAGTCTTTCTAGAACTTTCCCTAGGTTCGAGGTCAGTGAGATTGGCCGAAAATCTTTCCCAGTGATAGTTTTCCCCCCTTTCTTAGGAAGACATTTTATAGTAGAGTTTTTCCAGTTTTCGGGATAGTGACCTAATCTAATTGACGCATTAGCGATATTCATCAGGAATATACCCGCAACGAGTGGGATTTGTTTGATAGCCTCGTTCGTAATTTTATCATCGCCAGGTGATTTTCTATTTTTCAGTTTTTTGATTACATCAAGAATCAAGTCCATTGTTATCTCAGGTATTTCCAGGCTTCCATTTTGATTAGTATCCCGTCATGCCATACCTTGTCATATGCTTTATTTAAATCTAGGAATAATCCTATCGTCCATTCTTTTTTACAAAACGAGTCGCTGATGAAGTCAACAACTCTGTGGATTTGTTGGGTTGTCGAGTGATTCTCACGGAATCCAAATTGCTCTGGCGGTATTATATTATTTTCGTTGGCATGCCTTAGTATCAGTGGTGCTATAAGTCTTTCTAGAACTTTCCCTAGGTTCGAGGTCAGTGAGATTGGCCGAAAATCTTTCCCGGTGATAGTTTTCCCCCCTTTCTTAGGAAGACATTTTATAGTAGAGTTTTTCCAGTTTTCGGGATAGTGACCTAATCTAATTGACGCATTAGCGATATTCATCAGGAATATACCCGCAACGAGTGGGATTTGTTTGATAGCCTCGTTCGTAATTTTATCATCGCCAGGTGATTTTCTATTTTTCAGTTTTTTTATTACATCAAGAATCAAGTCCATTGTTATCTCAGGTATTTCCAGGCTTCCATTTTGATTAGTATCCCGTCATGCCATACCTTGTCAAATGCTTTATTTAAATCTAGGAATAATCCTATCGTCCATTCTTTTTTACAAAACGAGTCGCTGATGAAGTCAACAACTCTGTGGATTTGTTGGGTTGTCGAGTGATTCTCACGGAATCCAAATTGCTCTGGCGGTATTATATTATTTTCGTTGGCATGCCTTAGTATCAGTGGTGCTATAAGTCTTTCTAGAACTTTCCCTAGGTTCGAGGTCAGTGAGATTGGCCGAAAATCTTTCCCGGTGATAGTTTTCCCCCCTTTCTTAGGAAGACATTTTATAGTAGAGTTTTTCCAGTTTTCGGGATAGTGACCTAATCTAATTGACGCATTAGCGATATTCATCAGGAATATACCCGCAACGAGTGGGATTTGTTTGATAGCCTCGTTCGTAATTTTATCATCGCCAGGTGATTTTCTATTTTTCAGTTTTTTGATTACATCAAGAATCAAGTCCATTGTTATCTCAGGTAATTTATTTTTATCAGCCGGACCATAGTTTATTGATATCGTTGGCGTTTTTGTGTTCGCTTTATTTGGCTGAAAGGTATTCTCAAGATAATCTGCCATGTAGGTAGATTTTCCCAGGGCATCACAAATGATTCTATCACCGGTCTTTATGTTTGGGTCAGATGGGGGGCTTTTCTTCAGTTGTCTTGCTAATTTCCAGACTGATCCGTCTTCCAAGCTAATCGACTCCAACTGTTTTCGCCAGTAATCCTCCCTACTCTGCAGTATGGCTGTTTTAATTTGTTTGTTTAGTTCTTTTACTTTTACTTTGTAGTATAATGTGCCTACTTGGAAGTACTTTCTCCTGTATAAGTTTCTTGTTTTAATTAGACATTTGGTAGCCTCGTCTAGTCTAAAGTTACCTGCTGGTCTCTTTTTTATCATTGGAATGGCTTTTTCCATTCCATTACGTATTGCTTCCGATAATTTTTCAGCCATCATGTCTAGTTCTTCCGTCGAATTCAAGTTGGTCGGTTCGTTTTCCTGGTACAGTTCATCAGCTATTGATTTTCTGAAGAGCTTCCAATTTGCCAAGCCATAACACATTTTAGTCGTGGCCAGCCCTTCTATAACAAGAGGTTTAGTCCCAATATTAACTACGACCGGGAAGTGATCACTCGTGAGGTTATTGATGGTCACCGCCTTGGCTGGCCTCCTTAGATTCTTTGTAATTGCAAAGTCGATTACACTTCTACCTCCCATTCTCGTTGGTTCACTGGGGGCAACTACGTTAGCCATGTTATCTTCAGTCCATTTCTTGAGAATTTGTCCGTTTTTATTACTATTAGGGCAATTCCAAACATACTCTTTCGCATTAAAATCCCCGCCAAGAATAGTTATATTATTTTTGTCTATTATACTATCTAATTCCTCTGTTAAGAGTTTCTTTCGAGGAGGTAGATAACACGAGAAGGCTTTAAGTATCCCTATCTCGGTTTCGATTGTTAAACCAACGCATTCAAGATTTTTGCTTTCCTCCAGTATGATATCACTTGTAACCATATTGTCACGTACCAATATTGCTACGCCCCCAGCAGCTCTTTGGTTCATATCTATATTTCTATCATTCCGTCTTATTTTAAAACCCGTTACTTCCCACTGGGTCTCAGGTCTGAGATGAGTTTCAGAAATGAGGCCTACACTGATATTGTTGCGATTTAGGAAATGCAATAGTTCTGGTGTTTTGTGGTCCAGACCGCCGTTTGCATTCCAAATCATCATGACCAATGACTTCTTAGCTAGTTTACGGCCCATTGTTGCGTAGCGTAGCTAGAAGTATGTCGCTTATTTTTGCCATCATTTCTTGCATAATCAGCATCTGCTGTTGCATCATTGTCCCAAAATTCGTCAGAGCCTTCATTAGTTCTTTCATACTGTCCCCGGTCTCGATATTTTGTTCTTCCCCTCTCCTCAATTGTTGCTCGATATTTATGGCTTGCTTTTTCTCTCTTAATTCCTTGTCTAGCCTCCTCCTCTCCCACGGGTTTTCTTGCGGAACAGGAGCGATTACTTTTGATGTAGACATAGTTATCGCCTCCTCCGGTGGTTTATCCTTAGGGTCTTTCCGATACCTCTTGGCCGCTTTTTCATATACCTCGCATCCTGGGGTATTAGCCTCGTGTTCCCCGCCGCAGTTGCAGCATTTTGTTGGTCCAGATCTGGGGCAATCTTTTCCCTCATGATCTCCTGCACATCGGTAGCAACGCGGTTCAGCTCTACACAACCTTGAGCCGTGGCCATATCTATTGCAGCGGAAGCATCGTTGAGGGGTCCTGTATTTAAACGGGGTTATAGTAACCGGGTGACTACATACATACTTAATTTTTTCAATGCTTTTGCAATCAAAGTCATCCCCTTTTTTGATCGTTGCCACATATATATCTTGGCTCCTTTCACTAATAGGCCTAACATCTACACAGGGTACGTTTTGGATGTTAAGTTCTTCCTTGATGAATTCGTTGTCTATGCCAAAGTCTAGCCCGTGGATGACATAACGCACAATTCCTTCCCCTTTGGCCGCCCAAGTGACGTACTGTGCATTACTTTTGTTGAGAAAGCTAATAACGTCGTCATAATCAGCTTTGGTCTTCAGTTGTAACCGTGTCCCATCACTTGTTTTTTTGATAGTAAAGGACTTGTCTCTAGTCATTTGTCTTGTCCTTCTGATAAACTCCGTCATATGTAATATTTTATATATTACTATCGAAGGGGGCCACTTGCTTCTCGGAGTAACTCCGGGTTTAGCTGTGTTCGTTTCTGTGTTCGCGTCACTTTTTCCCTCCTCGCCTACCTGCAGAAGGGGTGCATATTTGTTTCTTGTATCAATTCGGAATTTTTCCTGATTCTGGTTTGAGTCACTTCTCCTCCTTTTTTTCTTTGTTTGCTCGACAGTTTCGAAGAGCATGTCATCGTCGTTTCCCATCGGAGTGGTTTCATCCCCGTGTCTTATTGCTCCTTCAGATGGAGAAGGGACTTTTTCAGAATTCATTTCAGTGTTCATTCCTGAAACGATGTTGCCACTTGTCTGAGTAGTTCGTCTGTTGTCAGCAGAAAACAGAATAGAAGTTATTTGCGGAGGAAGTGCTCCTATTCCCACATTATTGTTGTGCCCCAATTGTCTAGCGTCCTCGGAAGGCCCGCTCATCTCGCCATAGCCTTGTCTCCCACTTGTATGAATAAAGGGGAAAGGGAACGCGTTTTATAAATCTAAGAGAACCCAAGGCGACCCCCCCAACCGATCCTCTCCGGCAAGCGGACAGGGCACAGTTGATCTGGGTCTAGGATCTCTCTATCCTACCGACTAAATCCCTAATGAGTGGAACTCACCTGTTGCCCTGGAAGTGCAAGGAGGTGCAAGCCCTCTTTCCAGTTGGCAGGCAAGTGCAACCTTAATGGGACACGAAGATGACGCCACCGAGTGGTAAGAAGGAGGGACTAAGTTAGCCTCCCCCAACCGGCGCTCACCTCGTTAGGGCCTATCTTAAGTGGGAGACGTCCCCTACTTAAATTTCGGTTTCCCGAATACAGTATCAGCGTTGACAGTGATTTGCATCTGGTCCTGAAAAGGGCCAAAAAGCACGTGGTTGGGTGCTATAAGGGGTCCTTATAAGGTCCGTATACCAGCTTTTCATAGAAAAGCTATTCTGCTCCAGATTCGGTTCTAGGTTCCCGTCTCCAGGCTCCAGGTTCCAGGTCCCAGTCCCTAACCTAACATCCTTTTTAGTATTTTTGCCGAACATCAGTCGCCTGCTTATGTACCCCTGGTCCGTTCCGTGAACCGAATCTACTCGACGACCAATCACGTAAAAGCATGATGTGGCGTCGCTCGGACGGCGGCAGCCTATATAAATGCGCCCAGGAGTCGGACAGCGATTAGAGAGAGATTAGGATTAGAGAGACAGACATTAGAGATTAGGCGATTAGAGGGGTTTTCAAATAACACATTCGTTAACTTCAAGAAAACCACCAGAACGCTCCAGCCAGACAATCAACGGGTGGTATAGCCCAGGTTGCAAGGCACCCGAGAGGAGTGGCTAACCCAGCTCCACTTTCTTACTCGAGGGTGGCGCTCTGCGCCTCATCATTAAATCGGTCGTCTCATTTCGGCTATCCGGCAAAGCGCCCCCTGGGTGCATTGCACTTGCCGGTGAACCGGGTGGGTCCCCACGCTAGGGTTCCCCTTAAAAAATAGCGATACACAAAAGGTATACACATATCCGCCATTGCATGTCCCTATGGTGAGTGACCAGCTCCTCGCCGGTCTTTTCGCTGCCCAGCATTCCTGCTCTTCAGCGATGATCGATTCGGCTTTTCTCCCGGGGTTTCCTAGGGACCCCGTTCGTGTCGTACCATTTCGGGGCTAAATGGCCCCGAAATGGCCGTTACACTTACGCCGCTTCTCCGGCGGCTGGTCTTCCTTTTCCCCCGTCGCTGCACGTGGGCGTGGATGTTTATCCCACGGGCAAACCACGACATCAGTGATGCCGCGGAGTTCCCCGTGGGTGGAAGATGCCGCTTTTCTCCGGAAGGCCCGCGACCGCTCCTGAAGCGTGTTTTCCAGGGGTTTTATTCCGGAAAGCGACCAAAGCGCCTCGTTCCCCGGAATCCATCCGATCTGCAATGCTGCTCGCAGGTTTCTCCTGTCCGCGATATACAGCCTGCTCCTTGCGCCGTCGCACATGATGCCGCACCAGGCGGGTGCGGCATATGCAAGCGTTGGTCGTAGCACCGCCGAGAAGAGGTTGAGTCTCCTCTGCAGAGGAACGCAAGGATTGCAGAGGATCGGGGCGATAGCCTGCCGCCGGGATGCCGCGATGCCGGATGTCCTCATCACATGGTGCCGCATGGAGAGACGCTTGTCGAGGACAACGCCCAGGTAAAGCACCGTCTCCGCCCAGTGGACCTCCGTCGCTCCGACGAGGATTTCGCCGGGCTCCTTCGGTCCCTTGGAGAAGACGATCGCCTGGGTTTTGTCCTCGTTGACACCGAATCTCCATTTTGAGTACCAGCCGACGAGTTCGTCGACCGCCCTCTGTAGGTAGCGCGCCGCCATGTGTTGCCGTGTTGATTTCGCCAGGATCGCCATGTCGTCCGCATAGGTTGCCACGAGGACGTTGCTCCCGAAGTCTGCCGGGATATCCGCAGAGTAGATGTTAAAAAGAAGCGGCGAGAGCAAGCTTCCTTGAGGAACGCCCGCCCTGATTCGCCGCTTCTCTGAGACTGCATATCCCCAGCTGACCCGGAAAGATCGTCCTCGCAGCCATGATGCCGCAAGCTCCGTCCACCATCGAGGAAATCCGAAGCTATTCAGCTTCCACAGCAAGCCTTCGTGCCACACCCGATCGAACGCCTTGCTGACGTCAAAGAAGGCGCCGACGGTGGAGTGCCGTCGGTTAAAGCCTTCAGTGACGAAGTTCAGCAAGCGGGCGACCTGGTGCGTTGTTGAATGCTCACTGCGGAAGCCAAACTGATGTACTGGCACGACGTTCAGCTCCTCGGCGATGGCGACGATGTGGCGCAGGAGGACCCGCTCAAACAGCTTTCCCAGGCCGTCGAGCAAGGATATTGGGCGGAAATTTGCCGGCGATGTCGATTTCCCCGCCTTTGGTATGCACACAACGCGCGCCTCCTTCCATCGGGATGGGAAATGCCCGATGGCGAGACACGCGTTGAAAATACACAGCATTAGTGTGGCTAGGGATACCGGCATCTGTGCGATGACAGCGTTGGCTATTCCGTCCGGTCCCGGCGCCTTCCGAGGTTTCAGAGCCTTTATGGCCCCTCGAAGGTCCTCCTCGTCGATGGTCGGCGGCGTCTCTTCGCGGTCGCGAACATGGCGTGGCGTTCTCGGCGGCAGCACGGTGGATTCCAGGGGATCCTCCTGGTCAGCGTCTCCGTCGAGAGGGGAGAACACCTCTTCAAGGTGCTCAGCCATCCCTACAGCCTTTTCCTCCGGGGTACGAAGGGTCCCAGCTGGAGTGCGAAGAGGCGCCTCTTCTCGTCGCTCACCTCGTAAGCTCCGGGCTAGGCGCCATAGGGAGCCGTCTTCCGGAGAAAGCGTGGAGACCTTCTTCTCCCAGGCGGACGTCCGGAAGGCCGCTATCTCTCCTCGCAGGAGACGCTGCATGCTGTTCAGCTGCGCCTTGACGACCGGGCATCGGGATTGTTGGAATCGGCGACGAAGCTGGTTCTTCTCCCGTATCCTTTCGCGGATCTCCCGAGGAAGCGCCAGATAATTCCATTCCCGAGTGGAAAGCTCGGGAATTGCCGCTTGCGATGCTGCCTGTACAGTTTCCGTCAGAAAATCGACCTGAAGGTCGATTTCTTCCGGAGAACCGAGAGATGGAGGCATCGGAAAGGCGCTGATAGCAGCAGTTACCTTACTGCGGAAAAGCGTCCAGTCCGCGGCAGCAAAGTCGCGTGTCGTCTTCCTCGGTGTCTCCAGTGGCTTCCTCGCGAGATGTAGAAGAACAGGCAGGTGGTCGCTGTCTAGGGCGTGGAGCGCTCTTGCAGAGAGCGCCGACGGCAGCCGTGTGTGCACCGCGATGTCCAGCACGTCGCTCGTTCCCCGAGTCGCGAAGTGAGTTGGCGTGCGTGGTCCGATGACGTTGAATCGTTCGGCGGAAGTCCACTGGCGTAGGCACCGCCCTCGAGGATTTTCCACTTGGGAGTGCCAATCGGGGTGTTTCGCGTTAAAATCAACCGCGGCTATCGTGGGAACAGGTCCGACGAATAGTTCCGCAAGTTCTTCTGCGCGAAACACCGCCGATGGTGAACAGTACACAGAGATGAGGCGAAGAGGTCCCTCGCCGCATTCCAGCTCGATTGCAGTGGCTTCCGTCGACTCGAACATTGGCAGCGTGAAGCGCTGCGCACGCAGGTGATTAGCGACCAGGACAGCAGTCCCCCCTCCATGGCGCGCCCGATCGTCGCGGAAGATCTGGAATCCTGGGACAATCCACCTATTCCTTGAATTCAGGTGCGTCTCTTGCAAGAGCGCGATCTCGCATTTCTGCCTGGAGAGAAAAGCGAGCAGCTCCGGCGTTTTCCTCGCCACGGCGCCTCCTACGTTCCAAGACGCGATGGCGATGTTACGGCGTCTAGGAGGCGTATTATCCATGACGAGGAGCGAGAAGAGCTGGCAACTGTTGCAGTGTTGCCGAGAGCACCTGAAGTTGAGTCTGCAATGCAGCAGAAATGGTGGCAAGTGTCCCCAGGACACTCAGTAGTGGATTCCCTTCACCGGCGGCATCCAGGTCCGCGGCCGGCGAAAAAGATGTGGCCCCCGAAAGGGCCGGCGGCTGGGCAGGCGTTGCTTGCTGGTTCCGTCTGCGCTCTCGCAATGGAATGCGGAGTGAGGCGGCGGATTCCGAACTATTTGCCGCGGGCGTCGGCAAATCCGGGAATTGGATGCCGAGGCGCGGTCTTGGAGCTGAGCGCTGAGGAGTTGGGCCGCGGGACGCGTTTCCTCCTCGCCAAGCGTTCTGCGTTCCCAAAGCCTTAGTTGGTGCTGCAGGTGCGGAAGTAGGAGTCGCCAGGGGCGCGTTTCCTGGTGCGGTAGCCGCACCCGATCGGCGTCCGCAGCGTTTTCTGGATGGCTTGGCGGCTCGTCTCTCCTCCGCGAGCCACGTCTTACAACTCGGGGAGAAGGCCGAGTGTGCACCCCCGCAGCTTGGACACTTTTCCTCCCCGGTCCTGGGGCATTCCTCCAGCGCGTGTCCGCCAGAGCAGTGCGGGCAGCGAGGAGAGGCAGTGCAGAAAAAGCTCCCGTGCCCAAAGCGGGAGCATCTGTGGCAGAGCTGTGGGTCCCTGTAAACATAGAGGCGAACCGAGATAACGCTGTTGCCAACGCTTCGGAGCGCCTTTATCGCGGAGATCGTCCACTTCTCCGTGGGCGCGATGGCGACGACGAAGATGCCGATCGGCTTTCCCTCGGAGGACAGCTGGCGTCCCCGACGGGCGTCGATCCCGAGGTCTCGAAGGTCTTCGAGTAGATGCTCGATCTGATGTTTTGGAGAAAGGCCGCGGAAGGTGAAAGCTGTTGTTTTCTCCTCCCCCACTCCCCAAGTGGACATTTGCGCGTCAGCTGCAGAAAGCGCCGCGCGCAAGGACCTGAAGTCGTCCATTGAGCGGGTTTGCACCCGCGCAGAGGACTCTCCGTATGCTACTGTGAAGGTTTGGTCCTTCACCGCTGCGCGAATTACTTCGCGAAATGCCCGTACATCCTCAACGTCGTAAACGACGAGAGGAGGGGGGCATTTCCCACGGCTAGGGCGCGGGGGAGGCGCAGCAGAGTCCTCAGCTGGAGCTGTGGCGTCGGTCGCGTCCATGGCATCCGTGGCCGCCTCGGAAGAGTCGGTCGCGGGAGCGATAGCGGCGAAAGAGTTCGCCGTTGGAACCGAGATGAACGCCTCGGCGGACGTGCGGGCGCGCTTCAGTGCGGCGTCGCTAAGCGGAGTGAACGGGCGGCGGACGCCTGTTCTCTGTTGCTTTTCCAAGTCTTCTCGGAAGACAGGCGCGATGACTTTCGCGTATCGTCGAGGTCGAATAAACCCATCTTCATCAATGGGCGATCCAGGACGGGAGACGCCAGGCGACGGTACGGCCGCCATGGCGAGAAGCCGGCGAGAAGTGTGGTCGACGGCGCTTCCCACTGCAGGGCAGTAAGAAGTCGTCACGGCAGTAAGGTGTTGTGGCGCCTTCTGGAACGTTGCTGTAATCTCGAAAATCAGGATTCGGTAGAGCTGGATGATCGCACAGCGGTTCCCTTCCCAAAATTCCATTGCATGTCAATTGTAAAAACGCCATAGCCCAGGGTGGGCTATCGTACCATTTCGGAGCAACATCGCGCTCCGAAAATCACAGCGAAATGGCCGATTCGTCCAACAAAGCAAGTACTGCCAACGATATAAACAACCTTATTCCAGCGCCACCTCCCTTGCCGTTGCAAGGAATGTTTAAACAAGTATACACATTTAGTGCACGGGCGAAAGAGGACCCGCGAAAGGAGAAAAATCACGAAAATGGTAAACCTGGCTCGGCCGGTCAGGCCCAGAGGCAAGCAATTGCACAGGCAGAAGCTCTTGACAGCACTAAATTCTCTCGCAAACACAATAGCGACATAGCTTCGCCATCCCCGGCGACAGCCGCAGCCATTGCCGCCCTTCAAAAGCAGCAAAAGGTCAATAAACATCAAGAAAAGGTCAATTTAGTAGGTACCTCTGAAACAGCCATGGAAGCGAGGAACACGGCCAATAACAATAGCAACAACCATTTGACAACGTCCACCTCTTCAGCAACGACCACTGTTGCCCTCCCTCTCGCCGAACCGCTTAACACAGGCCCTCAAGCACAAACACCGCATGGTCAAAGAGACGACGGCTTCACTGTCGTCTCCAGGAAAAAAGGTACCCCGCTTAAGAGGCGAAGAATTTTAGACTCCCCAGATATCGCTCATCCAAATAGGTTTTCACCCATCGAGTCATCGGCTGAGGTGATGGAGACTCAGCCATCCGTACCTAAATCACCCAAAATCCCGGCCATAACCGTCCATAATGTAAAAGGGTGGGTTGAATTGGCTAAGGAGTTGACGGCGAATCTTCTCTCGCCGCCCAAATGTATCCTCAAGGGACCAAACACCGTGGCAATAACTTGTGCCAACACTGAGGATTATGTTAAAACTAAACACATTCTTAAAACTAGGGACCTAGAGTATACGTCTTACCAGCTTCCAGCCGATAGGCTGAAAGAATATTGTGTAAAAAACCTGGTAGGCGACGTAAATGCAAAGGAATTAGAGCTAGAATTACACCGAATGGGGTATAAAGTAAAAAGCGTAGTACAACTGACCACCACTAAACCTACCTACGAGGACAGGATGAAAGGGAAAACAACTGGCATCAAGCGATTGGTGCCAGTTTATCACGTCATCTTAACAAATGACCCCCAACCAGGGGACCTTCTCAAAACTGAATACTTGTTGACCATGCGGGTGAATATATCTAAATTCACCAAACCTAAGGGCGTTGTACAGTGCCACAAATGCCAGGGCTTCCGACATACAAAAAATTATTGTAACTTTCGGCCCCGTTGCGTTAAGTGTGCCGGTCCACACTTAACATCCGAATGTGAAAAGAAAGATCGCAGTACGCCCGCGCGATGCGTAAACTGCACAATGGAGCACCCCGCCAATTATCGCGGATGTCCCGTTTTTAAATGGGAAAATCAACGAAAATTGGCGAGAGAAAAGCGCGACACAATTTCCCGAGGACCAGCCCAAGGGAAAACATATATACCTGCCCCGGCTCCTGACAAGAATGCTTGGGCTCCTAGAGCTCAAGGTCCTTTGCAGGACCAATCATCTTTTACCGCCACCAACCCATTTCCCTCTCTCCCTCCTCCTAGGATCCCTCCTCCCCATGTTTTCAACCCACTTCTGCCCGGCGGCGCTATTTCACTTTCCTCTTCTTCCTCTTTAAATCACCTACCAAACCTTCCGGCTTCAAATTCCGCACACAATGAACAGTCACTGTTTGGATACTTTATGTCCATGCATCACCAGTTAAGTCTCTTAAAGACAAAAACGGAGAAGAAAATCTTTATGCTCCAACAATTATGCGAGTTGCACGAGCTTAATGACTAGTAAGCTCCGTAACATTTGCCTTCTCAGTTGGAATTGCAACGGCATACTCGGCCGCCAACGGGAACTCAAAAATTTTATAAGCTCTGGCAATTTCGATGTAGTCGCCCTTCAGGAGACGCATCTGACACCCAGTCACAGATTCCACTTGCCCAACTATACCACATATCGGCGAGACCGTCCCACCGCTCGCGGTGGTGGCGTGCTCATCGCAGTAAAATCCTCTATTAAACACAAAGCACTGAAAGGATACGCCCTTAGTACATTAGAATGCGTCGGAATACGACTCCCAACTCCCATAGGTGACCTTGACATCTATTCAGCTTACCAACCTAGTGGTAAAACTATTCTTCCTGACGAAATTCGTCCCTTATTCCCGACTGACAGTCGCGTCGTAGCCATCGGCGATTGGAATTCAAAACATACGGAATGGGGGTGCCGGTCCGCGAATACTAATGGCCGGCGTTTGCATAACATTGTTAATTCCATCATGATAGACGTTGAAGTGCCACTAGCGGCAACGCACATTGACAGCCGTGGTGGTGAAGACATCCTGGATTTCTGCCTAACGAAAAATCTGCCTTACATAACGACTCCAACTGTACTTTCCGATCTCTCCAGTGATCATTACCCGATTAAAACCGACATTGCGACTGTCCCTTATGAGCAGCCTCCTTCCCTTCATTCAAAGACGAACTGGAAACAGTTCGCCTCCATAGCAGAAGACGCCTTTTCCTCAATCACAATCCCACACTCCTCAGCCCGGCAGGACATTGACGCTCATGTCTTGGCCATAACCGAGGCAATGCGTGACGCGCATGCACTGGCATCGCTCCCGTACCCTCATCCCCCTCCTCCTTCAAACGCCCTACCCGACGACATCCTGCTACTCATAAAACAGCGCAACAAGGCCCGCAGACAATGGGCGCGAACCAGGGATGGCGCCTATAAACGGCGTTATAACTTTTTCGCGTCCTGCGTCAAACGCGAGATCAGAAATCGGTTTAATGACCAATGGAGAGACAAACTCGACAACCTTTCCTTCGACGACGGATCCCTTTGGAAGGTTGCCAAGCAACTGACCAAAAAAGGCCGTCCAGACCAGCCCATCAGGCATAACGACAACCTGTACTTCGACGCCAATGACAAGGCAGAAATCCTAGCCAACGCGTTCCAGGAAACCATGACTCTTAAAACCGACTGGCCAAGGACGCGGGAGGACGAAGAAGCCGAGGCTGCTGTTAGTAGCTTAGGTCTCCTTCCGACTCCTCCATTCCAGCCGGTCACTGAGACGGAGCTTAGAATGACAATAAAGTACTTAAACCCGAAAAAAGCCCCGGGTATTGATGACATCTCAAACAGGCATTTGAAGAACGCGCCACTGCCGGCCGTTCGTCACCTACTGGGCTTATTTAATAACTGTCTTTCCTCTTGCTACTTTCCAGATTCCTGGAAAATAGCAAAAGTGTGCCTGCTTCCCAAGCCAGGCAAAGACCCGACAATTCCTTTAAACCGTAGACCTATTTCCTTACTTTCATCTATCTCTAAGCTGTTTGAATCAATTTTAAAAGCCCGTCTAGACCTCTTCCTACGGACCAATGACGTAATACGACCGGAACAAATGGGATTCCGGGAAGGACATTCCACCTCCCTGCAGATACTCAGACTAGCAGAGTATATTAGCCACGGCATGCAGAACAACCAACACACTGCAGTGTTGTTCTTGGATGTGGCCAAGGCATTCGACCAAGTCTGGCATGATGGATTGATACTTAAATTATTTAAAATCGGGGTTCCATTACATCTCATCAAGATGTTCCATAGTTTTCTCGCTTCACGAGCTATACATGTCGCCGAAAACGGAGCTCTATCAACCGGGAAACAGATAAATTGTGGCGTCCCGCAGGGCGCCATATTATCTCCTACTCTCTTCAACTGCTATGTCAACGATCTTCCTTCTTCTCCACAAACTCAAACTTTCATGTTCGCCGACGATACTGCTATCGCGGCAAGATCTTGGAGCGGCACATGTGCCTTCCGAAAGATACAAAACCACCTCTCTTTACTTGAAAAGTGGACCGTCGACTAGAAAGTAACAATTAACGCTGAGAAAAGTGTTGTTGTCGACTTTCGGAGGAGACGAAGCTATTTCCCAAAAAAACCTCTAACCTTTCAATCCGTGCGTATTCCGACGAAATTGTCACACAAATTCTTAGGGATACACTTCGACTACAGACTGACATGGGCCACGCACGTGCAGCATGCCTTACACATCGCTCAGGGCACAAGAGCACTTCTGTCTCCACTCTTGTGCTCCAAATCGCGCCTCACGCACCGAACCAAGATTAGACTGTACCTTTCGTATATCCGTCCCAGGATGCTGTACGGCTGCGAAATTTTCGGGAACGCGACAAAAACAGACAGAATACGCTTAGAAACATTCCAAAATAGAATACTTCGCTACCTCACAAACCAGAGTAAACTCGTCCCAATACATGAGATCAGAAACGCACACAAAATACCTAAAATACACGACTTCATTCGAGCGCAAGCTGAACGACTCGAGAGGTCCCTTCCACAAAACACGCTTACAAAGAACATATGGGATTACTCCCTTCATAGAAAACGCCATCCGAGCTACAGACTACCGAAAGAAATTCTATTTCGGTAACATTACCGAATTCTTTTCTATGACTTTCTTTTTCTATAGATGTGTCAAAAATTATAAATGTATTTCAGCTAGAGTTAAGGTTTTATGCTTAAGGCATTGTGTAACTGCCAATTTGCTTTAATTGTATGTAAAAAAAAAAGGACTTTGAAAAGAAAAGTTAAGAAATTTATAAAAAATAAAAAAAAAAAGGACAAAAAGAAAATTATATATATATATATATCCAAAGAAAAAAAAATATATATATATATTTAAAAAAAAAAACAACAAAAGAGAAAAAAAAATAAAATAAATATCTTATATAGAATTTAATTAGACCAGAATCTAATATTAATTTTAGTTTTTAGATTGATAAATGTTTTTCCGTCCTGTTGACGTGTTTTTGGGCAAAATGTCTCGGCCCTTAGAATTAAGCTAATTTTAGCCCTTCCTTTAAGATAAGGCCAATTGCCAACCCACTAGAGGTCTTTCTTTCAATTTCTCCTTCACTAACACTGGAAAGGTACACGTTCGTCATTTACACATTCGATCGCCATTTATTTCCCTGTGCAAACTGCACATACACTAACGCTGAAGGGGTGGACGTTGTCACACCGAAGCAGCGCATAAAATGAGGGCAAAATGCCCAGTCATTAGGGGATCTGGTCTGGTCTGGACAGCGATTAGACAGCACTACCAGATAAAGAAGCATTCAGCCATGTCCGGACGAGGAAAGGGAGGAAAAGTGAAGGGGAAGTCCAAGTCCCGCTCCAGCAGGGCCGGTCTTCAGTTTCCGGTCGGTCGTATCCACCGTCTGCTCCGCAAGGGGAACTATGCCGAGCGTGTTGGTGCCGGTGCCCCAGTCTACTTGGCCGCCGTCATGGAGTACCTGGCCGCGGAAGTCCTCGAGTTGGCCGGTAACGCTGCCAGGGACAACAAGAAGACGAGAATCATCCCTCGTCACTTGCAGTTGGCCATCCGCAACGACGAGGAGTTGAATAAGCTCCTGTCGGGCGTTACCATCGCTCAGGGAGGTGTCCTTCCGAACATCCAGGCGGTGCTCCTGCCCAAGAAGACTGAGAAGAAGGCATAAGCATCACGCTGTGCGCATAAAAGGTCCTTTTCAGCACCAGAACATACTAGAGAGATGTACGCGATAAATGTCATGTGAAAAAAAAATAATAACAATAAACGTGATAAGCATAGGGACTGAAAAGTGGAGCTATAATTGGGCTAAGGTAAACGATGGGAAATACAGCGTATAAAAAGTGAAAGCGTTCGCTGAAATGCAACGAAGAATGATTGAAGGTGACACTGATTCGTTTACGATGTATTTCATAGTCTGTCATAAAATTTCACCTGCAATCTGCCGCTTATTTCTTGTTAACATGTATGGTTGCAACGGCGCGATATACATTGTCGCCAGTCCGTTGCCACGTGCTAATTCATGTACGGTTGCAACGGCGCGATTTACATTGTCGCCAGTCCGTTGCCACGTGCTTATTCCGATTCGCTGACAATGTCTTTTACGTCGGTAATGGCTCATACAATTTCAACTCTATTATCACCGCCATTTTTTTTCCGGTGCGTTCGAACAGGTCTTACTTTACTATTTATCGCCGTCACACACGCTATGGCGAATGGGGAATAATTTTTCGTTCCGTTATGGCAAAGGATTGGCTCCATCTCTGAACATTGTATTGGTCCTTAGAAGGACCTTTTTTATCGACGTACGCCGGGTGTCGGATGGCGATCCCGTCGCGTCGTGTCTAACCGCCAAACCCGTAGAGAGTGCGGCCCTGTCTCTTGAGTGCGTACACGACGTCCATGGCTGTGACGGTCTTCCTCTTGGCGTGTTCGGTGTAGGTGACGGCGTCACGAATAACGTTCTCAAGGAACACCTTGAGCACACCGCGCGTCTCCTCGTAGATGAGTCCGGAGATACGCTTCACTCCACCTCGGCGGGCGAGACGGCGGATGGCCGGCTTGGTGATGCCCTGGATGTTATCGCGGAGAACTTTGCGATGACGTTTGGCTCCTCCCTTTCCCAGGCCTTTTCCTCCCTTGCCGCGTCCAGTCATCTCTGTAGTCTGCTCGTAGTACGGGCTGCTGTCTGGTGACCATGCAGGCTTCGCCGGTATTTATAAACGTCGCCGCCGCGGCGATGACGTACCCGACCTCTCCACCAATCAGCGTCGCCCGTACTATCTGGCGCCACGCTCGGAAGTGCTTAAAAGACGGCGCTGACCGTGCCATTTTACAGATCGCAGAAATGGCACGTACGAAGCAGACAGCCCGCAAGTCCACCGGAGGAAAGGCCCCGAGGAAGCAGCTGGCCACCAAGGCCGCTCGCAAGAGCGCGCCGGCGACGGGAGGCGTCAAGAAGCCCCACAGGTACCGCCCCGGTACCGTGGCCCTTCGTGAGATCAGGAGATACCAGAAGAGCACGGAGCTCTTCATCCGCAAGCTGCCCTTCCAGCGCCTGGTGCGTGAGATCGCCCAGGACTTCAAGACCGATCTTCGGTTCCAGAGCTCCGCCGTCATGGCTCTCCAGGAGGCCAGCGAGGCTTACCTAGTGGGTCTCTTTGAGGACACCAACCTCTGCGCCATCCACGCTAAGCGTGTGACCATCATGCCCAAGGACATCCAGCTGGCCCGCCGTATCCGCGGAGAGCGAGCTTAGAAAGCTACTTTCGGCCGAAAAACAAAGGTCCTTTTCAGGACCAGTACATACTTAAAAGTTTGAATTTAGCACGATCGCACAATAATTGACGACGATGTAAATCCATTGGAATGATGGACGACATGAAATTTCCTTTCCGCATGGCAAGTGCGTTGGCACGGATGAAATGAGATGAAAGCGATGAAATAAAAGTTCGTGCGATGCTTACCTGACGCGCTTTACGAAAAGAAAACAATACTCCGTGACGTGTTGTTCATTTTACACGTTCTATGAATGTTATTCTTAATTTTTTTTTTCGTCCGTCCATGTCGCATCATCAATTTTAAATAGGACCGTTGTTTTTGCATGGCATTAATCATGATAAATGTTAACTTTGGGCGTGCTCGGTGGCGTGGGCATTGAGTGGCAAGCATCTTTGGAAGACATGATGGTCCTAAAAAGGACCGAGATTGGACGCTGTCTGCTGTCCTAGGTGCGCCGGTGGCGAAGCAGTGATGGTTCACTTCTTTTTCTGGGCGGCGGAAGGTTTCTTGGCGGCGGGCTTGGCCTTGGTGGGCGTCTTCTTGGGGCTTGGGGGTCTTGGGTTTGGTGGCCGCCTTTTTCGCCTTCGACGGGGACCTTTCCGCCTTGGCGGCGGGTTTCCCAGCCGCCGGCTTCTTCTTTGGCTTGTCCGCCGCCTTCTTGGCTGGTGGCGCGGACTTGCTTCGCTCCTTGGGCGCGGACCTCTTGGTGCCACTGGACGCCTTCTCGGAGGACTTCTTGGCTCCGACCGCTTTCGGTTTCTTTACTCCCGTCTTCTTGACGACCTTTTTCGCCTTGGTCGTCCCGCTGGCTGCCGCGGGTGCGGCCTTCTTGCTGTGGCTCAGCTTGAAGGAACCTGAGGCGCCCTTTCCCTTGGTCTGGACGAGAGTTCCGGCGGTGACGGCCGCCTTGAGGTACTTCTTGATGAAAGGCGAGAGCCTCTCGGCGTCCACTTTGTAGCTGGCTGCGATGTACTTCTTGATGGCTTGAAGGGAAGAGCCACCGCGCTCCTTGAGGCCCTTGACTGCGTTGTTAACCATCTCGGAAGTGGGCGGGTGCGACGGCTTTGCGCGAGCCTTCTTGGCTGCTCCGCCCTTGCTGGCCTTCTTGGAAGCCGCGGAGGTTCCTGAAGAAGGCAGGGGTTTTACTGCGACGGTGCCCGAAGGCTGGGCTGCCGGTGGTGCGGCTGCCGCTGCTCCAGATGCTGCGTCTGCCATGTTATCGGCTGCTGCGTGATGATATAAAGAGAAAATTACCAAGACTTTCTTTCTTGACTGGACCCCCGTACTCCGGTCGGGGCTCCACTGTGTTGCCTTCCCAGCCGCCTAGGCTTCTAAGGCAGGGCGTCGTCTTCAGCGTAGTCATGGCGTACTGGCGATCCCCGCTACTGAAGCCTAGGCCTCTTCGTCGCTGGGAGGGCATCTTGACAATCCAGGCTCGCAATGGGGCGCTTGTAGCGGTCCCACGTTGAGACCTGGATTTCTCCAAGGCGTTGGATGGTGGCGACGTCTGACTCCGCAGCCTTCTCGAAGAATCTCCGAGACAACTCCGGAAGAAGGACGTTCAGGGGTTCCATGTTCCCGTCCTGGTGCATCTCTTCCACACGGGCGTAGCGCCCATGTCCCAAGATGCACCGTAGAGCAGAGTTCTGTACCACCTGGATGAGACCGAGGGTAGACTTCGGCACTCCTGACCATATCGGCGCTGCGTACGTGATGACAGGCAACACGCACGCTCGGTACAGTCGACGCTTCGTGTCCGAGCTCAGGACCCCCGGACGAATAATCGGCCGAAGCCGGTTAAGCGCCGCGAAGGCCTTCCCTCGGACACGTCGCGCTTGGGCTTTCCAAAGGAGTTTCCGGTCCATCAGCACTCCGAGGTAGAGAACCTCGGATTCCCACGGAAGGGTGACTCCATTCACCGACAGCTCCTCTTCGTTCGACGCTCCTGTCCTGCCGGTATGGAAGACGATTGCCTTCGTTTTCCCGGCATTGACCGCAAACCGCCAGCGACGATACCACAAAAGTAGTTCGTCGACAGCGATCTGCAGTCTCTCCACGGCGAGGGATTTTCGCCGGGAGCAGCACAGGAGCGCCGCGTCGTCTGCATACAGTAACAGGACCTCGTGCCTTCGTTTACTCCTGGGAATGTCATGGGAGAAGATGTTGAATAGTACTGGCCCGAGAACCGAACCCTGGGGGACACCAGCAGAGATCTGTTGCACCCCAGAGAATGAGTCGGACCAGGAAACGACGAAGGTCCTGTCTCGTAGATAGGAGCGGATCACCTCGATGATCCAAGTCGGGAAATGGAGTCTCCGCATCTTCAACAGCAGTGCCTGGTGCCAGACGCGATCGAACGCCTTGCTGACGTCGAAGAATGCGCCTGCCACCGACATCTTCTTGTTGAAGGCGTCCGTGATGAAGTCCGTGGTTCTCACCAGCTGATGGACCGTGGAGTGCCGCTCGCGGAAGCCAAACTGCTCATCCGGGAGGATGTCAGCCTCTCGAACGAAGTCCACTATCGGCTCCAGCAGAGTCTCTCGTACATCTTCCCAAATCCGTCAAGTAAAGAAATGGGCCGAAAGACTCCGGGTCCCACTTCCGTCCTCGACGTCTTCGGGAGACATACGATCCTCGCTCTCTTCCAGGTGGTCGGGAAATAGGAAATCCTGACGCAGCCGTTGTAAATACTGGTCAGGTACGCCACGGCTGCATTCGGAAGCTCCCGGATGACGATATTGGGTATATCGTCAATTCCCGGAGCTTTCCTCTTGCGTAGGCAGCGTATCGTGCCCAGAACGTCCTCCTTCCGGAACTGGGGAGCAGCTGCAGCATCTTCAGGGGCGGCATTCACCGCTTCCTCCGACACTGCAATCTCCTCCTCGATGGCCATCGAATCCGCGTTCCCGGGGTTAGGACTGAAGGTGCCCTCGAGGTAAGTCGCGAGCATTTCAGCCTTCGCCCCGGGAGATGTCGCCACGTCCTCACCGCAGACGACGATGGGGTCCAGTCGCTGGCTTCCACGTAGCTTCCTGCAGATCTTCCAGATCTCGTCCATGTCCTCCGCGCCATCCTCCCGCAGAAGATCCTCCCGCAGATGCGCCTCCCAGTGGTCCGAGCGGACTTCCTGGAGGGCACTGCGGACTTCCTGGTCAAGCGTTTTCAGCTGCTGTCGAAGGTCATCGGTCCTATACCGCTGCCAGCGCCGGCGGATGTTGTTCCGGCGCGTGATGAGGCCACGAACTGGGGGAGGAAGGGGCACTCGCAAAAAGTACGAGCGCCTCTCCCTCCGTGGAATCGCAGCGTCCATGGCAGCAGTAACGGTGGCAGTGAGATGACCGACCATTTGGTCTGCCATCTCCTCCGATGATGGTGGAGTTGGTTCCTTCGGCAGCTTCCCGGCGATGAGTCCTCGGAAGGCCTTCCAGTCCGCAGCGCGAAGGTCAAGTTGAAACCTGGGTGGAATTGCAGGAACTCTGGTCCCCAGCAACAGGATGGTCGGGTTATGGTCCGACGACAGTTCAACACACGAGTGCATGCCAAGAGACGTCCGGACATCCCGTGAGATGGCGATGTCAAGAACGTCTCCCAGCCGGTGCGTCGCCGTCGTCGGACCAATAACCGTGAGTCCCTCGTCGTCTGCAAGCTCGCGGAGAGCTTGTCCCCTGGTGTTGAGAGACCTAGAATTCCAAGTGGGGTGCTTGGCGTTCAGGTCTCCCAGGATGATGGCCGGGCTTCCGTTTCCTAGGAGGTCCATAATGAGATCCGGGTCCCAAGGCTTCCCTGGCGGGAAGTAAAGAGAAGAAATCCAGAGCCATCCTCCCCGCGTCCGGACGTCCACCGAGACAGCCTCCGCGTACCGATGAGTTAACATTCGACACGCTCGGTGCTCAATGTTGTTCCGGACGAGGATGGCCGCACCTCCTGATGGTCGCCCGCCCTGGCGTTGAAGGTCCCGATCAGACCTGATGATGGTCCAGCCGGGGAGTCTCCATGCGTCGGACGGACGAAGGTGCGTCTCATTGATGGCTGCAACGGCCGCATTCTTGTCCTGGAGGAACGCCCGAAGTTCTTCGCGACGGCGAAGAATGCCGTTGGCGTTCCACTGGACGAGCACAAGAGGGTCTTTACCCATGGTTGGGTGAGGAATCCGATCTTGCGCTCGCCAGTTCCTCCAGGAGTGAGAGGAGCAGGAGCCCTTGTTTGGAGGTGATGTACCGCCTCAGCGTCTTGGAGATCGTCGCGACTGTCTCCCATAGCTCCTGGTCCTCCTGCAGAGCAGTAGAGGCGACAGGAGCGGCAGCCACGGAAGCGATCTCCAGGTCCCGGGGGGCGTTGGTCCTGGTAAGGGCCGTCCTTGCCTGGTCCGGGTGTGAGTCAGCCAGGGGTGTGTGAGCTGGCTTCTCCTCTGCAACTTCCTTCTTCTTGGTCTCCGCAGGAGCTGGAAGGGACTTCTTCTTCTTCTTTTTTGAGGACTTAGAGGGCATGGGGTTGGCGGCGCCTGCTGACGTCAACGTTCCCCGGTCCTCAGCCGTCCTCTCATCCTTCTTCTCCGTTGTCCCCGGAGGGACTTCCCCTTTGTATTTCGAGTCCAAGGTTGACAAGTCCTTGGTACTCTCTGTGCTCGGGGGTGGAGAAGAAATCTGGTCCTGGGCGGTGGTTGTCGTGTCCACCTCCATATGGTCCTGAGAAGGGCCTTTAAGAATAGTGGCGAAGGATTTCCCCCCCTCCACTTTCCTTGTCAAAGCCCTCGCCGGCACTGGTTTCTTTGCAGGCTTTCCTGCAGCCGGAGCAACCTTCATCCTAGCTTCTCTGTTCTCCTTGTGGCGACGGAAGGCCTCCATCACCACAGGACAGCGTCGAGCGACGGCAGCGTGATCACCTCCGCAGTTTGCGCAGGTGGCGGTGTCTGTCCTTCCTCTGGAGCACTCCTCCACTCGATGAGCTCCAGCACACCGAAGGCACCTGGTGGCGCAGCGACACGCAATGCACATGTGCCCGAAGCGCATGCAATTGTTGCACTGCAACGGGCCACCTCCCCCTCGGCACTGTTCCACCGTGACGAAACCGAAGTGCAGCTTCCGGATGTCCTTTGGCTGCACCGCTCTCGGCGTCTTCACGACGTTCGCCACGTGGCGATCAATGGGGACCGGTTTCCCGTCCTCCATGACCGTCAGGCGACGAAGGCTCCTCACGACGTATCCAAGAGACTGCAGGCCCGCAGTCACCTTGTCGTCGCTGACCCATCGAGATACTCCCTTGATGAAGAGCTTCATCCCGGGAATTTTCTCAATGGGCTGGATGTGGTATTGGATCCGCAAGGAATCCAGTACCGCAGTCGCCTTTCGGTGTCCTTCGATGGTCTCGGTGAGGAGTCGGATGGAAGATCGCCTGACCTCCAATCCAAACTCGTTCCCGAGTTCATTTTCCAAGCTCCCGATGAGCCCTTGGACGTCGGTGACGCCGTAGAGGACGATGGGAGGCGTCTTCCTTTTATTCGCCGCTGCTGGTACTCCTTCAGCGGCATCTGGCGTTGGGATGGCGTCGTCCGTTGAGGTGATGGACGTCTTCTTCTTCTTCTTCCTCGAGCCAACGACAGTAAAACCGTCGTTCGACTCGTCGCCCGAGTCAAAAGCTCGCGCATCTCCCTCCTCGTCACCTGGGAGCGCCGAAGAAGAAGATGGCTGCAAAGAAGCGGGCATAACCAATTTCCCTGCTTCCTTCTTCCTCTTGGCAGTCTTGCGCCCTTCCTTCTCGTTTCCTCGGATTTGGTCCTGAAAAGGGCCGTTACAGCTGATCTCTGTCACCAATGACGTGTGATCGGTTTTTGTGGCAGGTACGTTGCCAGCGATCTCCCTGGGTTTCGTCGTCCCTGGGTTCGGGGAAGCCGACGCAGGCGCTGACTCCCCTTTCAAAAAAACACGGCGAAGGTCCTCTGGTGAGATAAGTCCAAATGACGACGTCCTGTCGCCAGTAGATAGTGTTCTGCGATGCCCCTTCGTCATCACCTGAGGCAACGCGAGCGTTGAGTCGGCCGTATCTGCACGTGGCATAGCAGGCTCTCTCCCTCATCCCACCAATACAGGATTTCATACGAAAGTCCACCTTGCTATCGTACCATTTCGGAGCAAAATACGATCTCTTCCTCTCGCCTCCGGTGCGCTTCTCGGATTGTTTGTATTCCACTCCTCCTCCGACTTTCGCGTTTCGGAGAGTGTCGGGGGCGCGTAACGAGGGCGCCTTGCGCCGCGGCGCCCGTCAGGGTTCCACCCTGTCGGCCGTGGCGGCGCCAGGCGTTTGGCGAGCCCAGTTCGTGTGCAGCGGGTCGTCAAAATACGGGTTGTCGTCCTGTCGAAGGCGTACCTGGGAATAAACGTTGCGCACGTTTCTACCGGGGTCGATTCCTCGAGATCCGAGGTAACGTACGTTCGAGGCCATCCTTCACCTGGTATTGGACGCGCTCGCGACCCGGTGGGCCGCGCGCCGGCCGCGGAAAGCGGCCCCGAGAAGACGGTCCCTTCGGACGCCTTCCCCCTGACTCGGCGCCTGTCAAACCTTCCTCCTGTTCCTCCCCGGTGCCTGTCCCGTAAGCGGACGTTTATGCATTTTTCGACGACTCGGGGGCGTCGCGACGCACCCACCTCCCGCGCCCGTGGGAAAGGATTATCGAGTCGCAAATGGAGACGGAGTCACCCGTTAAGCGCACGCCTTACGACGCGTCCGCGTGGGCTTCGAAATGGTTGCATGGGGTGGCCGAAGGGGAAAAAGAAATGAACTGTACGCACGCGAATGGGACGTCAAAGTTCACGTACAACAAAGTCGAGGATGGCGCCGAATTATGCTTTAGCCCCGTGAGCGGGCGGGAAAAACAATGTAGTAGCCGAGGGCGCGCAGTGGCGACCCGGCCGTGACGAGTTTCCAACGGCTTCGGACGTCGGTACCTCGTTGCGGGATGATGAATTTGTAGCAACCGGCATGTCATCGGAAACGAAATGATACTTCATCACGGGAAAACTCTTATTGTCGTTGAAACGGCGACACATCCACGTTTCCGCGGATGTCTACCCTAGTTTCCTTGCACGTCTTTCGAAGAGGAGAGTCGTCTGCCGTCGACTTGTTATCGTGTACATTTCTTTTATTACAAAGAAACACCTTCCTTCCCTGTGCGATGCGTTGGATGTGCTTTTCTCCACGGTGCCGTCAAGTTACGGAATACACCCCTACGACCTTAAAAAAATCCCTCCCACACACACGCTGTATGTCACGTTAAATGACCCTGTGTGATGGGATACCTCGGGGACGTAGTCAACGTGAAAGCGACTCCTTGAAAACCAGGCTCTCGTAAGCGTACGTAATTCGTGTCGGCAATTTCGCTCGGTGCACATCCCCCGCCGTACGTCTTATTCACGGAAACGGCGAAAATAGGGCGCATCGCGGGATTGTATGCGCGATCATTACGATGGGAAACAGGCGTCTCGCGCCTTACTTCACCTAACTGGGTGTCTCACCTTAAGCGATCGTTTTACACGTATCAAATGGCATGGCATTTACCGTTACAACTGTGGGTTAAGTGATGGAGAGGTGACCGCTGTCGATAACTAATTTTGCGTACGGAAAAAAAAGAAAGAGCAATTGCAATCGCCATAAGCAAATAGGACAGATTCGTTTAACTCAATAATATCCACATCCCTTTCGTCGTAGTTGCGGAGTTATGACGGCTTGTATTCGTGTCTCAATATTTTTCAGTTGCTTCCAACCTAATTTCACATCGTTTCCACTTCTTTCCAATCGACATAATGTGTGTCAAGCATATGGATCTTTTTTTTTACCTCCATGCCGTTGGAATAATATCTTTCATTAGAGCAATGGTCGACTTTTCCTTATAACTTTCGAGGGTCGGGATAGTGATTGACGGATAAGGTAGAGTTAATAGCCCTTACCTGGAAAACATTCCTGTGAATAAATAAAAAAAAACGTGGGAAAAAGCCGTCGGGGCGTGATGCGGCGTTCAATAGTGATGACAGATTATACTATCTGGCGTAGGAAAGACTTGAATACGATTTTTCCTGGGATCGTAATCAGGGATCCAGGCTGGTTTCCAGTGCTTGCGGGGTTGGGGGGACTAGGGGCGGAATTAACAGCCGGAACCGTTCATTCCTCTACGACCTCTCTTTCGTGGAACTCTATCACCGTCGACAGTTCACGGAACATCATTTCTCGGTTCTGTCTCGAAGAAGCCCCTGTGTTAATTCAATTACTCAGTATCTACTTCGTTCTGCATTACTTAATCAATACATGTGGACCCATCAAATATTTCATCCCCGTTCATTGTTGATTCCTTGAGGTTCTTAGCGATGCGGAAGCAACTTTATCGTCACGAGTAATAAAAGAACGATGATTAACAATTTTAAGCTGTCTGGTACCTAGCACATCACCATAAAAGATACGAAATAAGCATTCCAGTGAACAGGAAAACAAATAGTCGTCTTTTCCCCGGCCAATCTGGGATCATTGCAATGTGAAGCGAAAGTCAATCAGGAGTAAAGAGGATTCAATCCACTCGCGATGAAGTAGACGACTGAAGGTTGCGTAGGTCTATGTGCACGTTGGTGTGTGTTAGTTTCTAGTGTTCATATGTAAATGACAGTTGTGTCAATGGGGGAACGTTATTCGAAAGTAACACTAGTTGACTCGAATTTAATCATTCTTATTACCAGTAGTTGCATTGCAAAATTTCACATTATCACGGCAGGAGGTAGGTATTTTGGTGATGACTGTCATAAATGTTCGCTAATGGAGGACGTTTGTCATCCATTCCGAGATTTTGAAAAAAAAACTTTCTCCGTTTACATATCGCTGCGTACCCGAGATATTTTACTAATTTGGTACTCTGTGTGGATGAATTTATTAACAGATGTCATAAGGGTGATTTCAACTACACAAATTTGACAAAGTTCAATGTTAAGTATTAACGCCTCGCTGTGACTGGTATGACATTACATGATATCCCGGTGATTAAGCATCACCACAACTGCTAAGGTAATTAATCGTCATGGTGTATATCATGAGTCTTAAAATCACACGATCGTTATGAAATGTACACCGCTTCACGGCTCGTCGGCATTTTCTCCCGTCCGTAGTTAAGTTGTATGTTACTAAGTTGCCTAGGCAAGGACGTTATTCCATTCCCGGCCACTGTTACTAGGTGAATCTGATTAAATATCGCTTCACGAATCACTATTGTCCTCAAAGCCGAGCGTCCTTCGGTTAACGCCACTGCGGGAAATCGGTTGTCGAATACGGTGATGTGACGATCTCGTGTACCAAGTGTCAAATTACGGCCGGGGTGGATTCTTCAATGGGGCTAATGCGGTAAAGATTTTCACCAAATTTGCAGAAAGTAGAAATGCTAAAAGGACGGACAGGTAGGCACATGCGGCAACCTTTTTCGTCAGAAATGCACTCGGAAAGAAAGCAGTTGTAGGAAGAGTTGCCTTAATGAAAACGTTATGCAATCATCTCATAAATGATTATACCGGCCGCTAATTTTAAAGATTTTTCTTTCACGTCAAACTTCGACCTCTTTTCCCTAGATTTCATTTTCCTAATCCCGCAAAGAAATAAACAATATTAACGTATGTCCTTCCATCCCTTGTGTATCAACGTAATAAAATTAGCGGGTAAGTTGGGACTGGGACCATTTAACTTTTGCCTAGAGAAACATTTTCTGTTCTGTGGCGTGACAAGACAAGTAAAGATTTCTTGAAAGGTTAATTTCGTTCAAAGGAAGGGAATGAGCCGTGTCGCACCGGGAAAACCTTCGTGTCCCGCGGAAGGGACCCCGGTGCAAAACTATATCAAGAATCGGTCATTTGGAGGCATGGTGATCAAAGAACTGGTGTACTTCTCACGTCTGTCTCGATGCATTTGTAATCAATTGCTGTTAAATCGTTGCAGTATCGCAAAATTATAGCGGAAAAGGATGAAAAATCATTCATTCGACGTTGAAATACTTGGGGGATTCGTTCAGAGGAGGTTTATCAACATTGTTTCAGCGAGATGCCGATTTTCCAAGAAGGAAACCCGGTGCCCATTATATAAATTGTTATTTGTGCGAATGATGCTGATTCCATATGCTGTGAACGACGATGCATTCCGTAGAAATAGTTTCTGGGAATTGATTGATTGGATAGAATTAGCACAATGGAAAATCCACGGAAGCGCTCACTGCCCGCCATTTTGTTTATTGCGACGCCTGCTCGTCACGACTTGGTGAATGTACAAGGAACGCTGTTGCCCAGCTGCGTTCTATGCTTGCGAGGGTCATGGTTTCCACAGAAATTTCTTCCTCGTGCGGAATGCCACGTGGGTCATTGCGACAGCCCTTTTCTGGTTAACGTAGAAACTTGGGGCGAGGACGGGTCGCATTACCTGCCTGCCTCCTCGCGTTGAACCCCCGAGGAGTTTTACGACGCAGCGGATGGGACGGGAGGTTAAGCGGAATTAGCCTTCGCGGAAAAACGGCCGCGTGGGAAGGGCATGTGGGAACCTGTCATTTACTGCCCCTGGAAGTGAAGCAGGAGCAACGTGACCACAAGCGTACCAGTTTCGGAGGGAGACGGACGCCGTGAATCCATATTATTTTTGACGGAGGGAGACATGTAAGTCAAGGCTTACGTCTGAGAAACGAGCATAGCAGGTCAGTGGTTTGAAAAGTACTGGGTGAAAGGGAAGTAATCATGGGAATATAATATTTTTTCCTTAATATCTCGACGGTCATTTTCATCAAATGCAGACGCATAGCAGTAGAAAATATATTTGAGTAGGAGGTTAGAAATTCGTCCATCTTTTATTGTCATAAGTTTCTCCTTTACATTTACTCTATTTTTTCGTGAACCGCGCGCGTGCACACCAGGTAAGTAGTTGGTGAATCGGAGGAAAGCGTGGGACTCTTTACGTTTATTTATGTACGTCCTTTGCGGCCGAGTATTGACGATTGCCCATCGCAGTCGGGTATTTGAAAACTGAAGATTATTTCATGGCCCTTAGAAGGGCCGTTAGGATGCATCAAAGCAATCCCGTCGAGGAATTTACTTTGAGCTGGTGTACTTGGTGACGGCCTTGGTCCCCTCGGAGACGGCGTGCTTGGCCAGCTCACCGGGAAGCAAGAGCCTGACGGCGGTCTCCACCTCCCGGCTGGTGATGGTGGAGCGCTTGTTGTAGTGAGCCAGGCGAGAAGCTTCGGCGGCGATTCTCTCGAAAATGTCGTTGACGAAGCTGTTCATGATGCTCATGGCCTTGCTGGAGATTCCGGTGTCGGGGTGCACCTGCTTCAGCACTTTGTAGATGTAGATTGCGTAGCTCTCCTTCCTCCTGCGCTTCTTCTTCTTGTCTCCCTTGGAGATGTTCTTCTGGGCCTTGCCCGCTTTCTTCGCAGCCTTTCCGCTCGTCTTGGGTGGCATGGTGATCACGTTCGGCGAACGGGGTCGATTTCAGCATTATTGCCCCCGTGCCCCGTGCGTTATCTCGGTCGCTTGACCGTCTGTATTGCTGCGTCCAGCTGAAGCTGTTTACAGCATGCGTCTCTTAAGGTGTTTTTCTGTTTAGTTTTTTTTTTTTCTTGTTAATGTCTTTCTTTTTTTTTTTCTTTTAAAAAGCTTGTGTAAGCGTTTTCCCCTGTTATTCCTCCTTGGGTTAGTTTTATGTAAGTTCAGTGTGGCACAGGGACATGAGCTGTTGTTCCTATTTTAGGTCTTTTGTGCGTTTCAACTCTCCAGGAGAGTAACTCCATAGGTCAGTCAAGAGGGGATTTTCGGTGCTTCGTAGTGAAGCTTCCATGTCTGTAGCCATCTTTTTTGCAATGGACAGGATTGGCGTTAACTTTAGGTCCTTTCTCAGCTCACTGTTTCTAATGAACCAAGGGGCTCCGACGAATCTCCTGACAATTTTGTTCTCCGTCGATTGAATTTTGTTAAGGTTAGTTTTGGCGGCTTGTAGCCATACTGGCGCTGCGTAGGTTAGCAGAGGACGGATCATGGCCGTGTAGATGATTTTTTTTGTTTTTAAATCTAACGGTGATCTTGGTTGCATGATGGGTTTTAACGCTGCCGCCGCTGCTGTTGCTTTTCCGATGGCCTGTTTGATGTGCTGGGTCCATCTGAGGCCTTTATCGATAGTTATACCTGGGTATTTTACCTTTTCTTTTCTAGGGATACAGTCGTTACCAAGGAAGAGACTGATCGGCCGATATGATGCCGGGTCACTGAGTGGTTTTTGAGGTTTTGGAAGCATTTTGATCTTGGCCCACTTCCACTCAAAGGGGAAGTGGCCGGAGTTTAGAGCTGCGTTGAAAAGTTTGGCTAGGAACCGATGGGCGTTCGGTGGGCATCGTTTCAAAATTTTGTTACTTATGCCGTCCGGACCACCTGCGCCTTTAGGTTTGAGTCGCTTTATTAGGAAGCCGACTTCCTCTGGAGTGATTGGGGACGTTTGGCTGTTTGGCGCCCAATTGAGACTATTCCAGTTGTTGACCGCCTCTGAGGCGTACGTCGAGCCGCCTGTGTTATTAAACCTTTCTTCGAGTATATCCGCGAAGAGGTTGCTTTTTTCCTCGTCTGTGAAGGCGGTGGTGTCCTCGCTCTCCAGTGGTGGGGATCCAGCCTTTGGTCCTTTGAGGGCCTTGGCAAGTTTCCACGCTGAGCCGTCTACAGTGGAGAGCTCCGCAACTGTCTTTTCCCAGGTGTTTTTCCTGTGTTCCCTCAGTAGAGTTTGCACCTTGTTGCGGAGGACGCAGAAGAGCTGTCTACTCTCCATTTCTCTATTTCTTTGCCACTTGCGCCTTGCCCGGTTCCTTTCTGTAATACATCGTAGAATTTCGTCTGGAATGCCGTGTTGCAGTGTGGTCTTTTTTGAAGGCTGCCTAGCAACACGCAGTGCTGCGTTTACCTCTTTTGCCCAAATGATGGCGGCTTTGTCTATTTGAGGGGGAGAATGTAGTGGTAGACTATTCAGGACTGCTATTTTCCCTTCCAGTGTCTCGCCGAACAAGTTCCAATTAATTTTGGTACCTTCGTTACTCAAGGAAGGAATTAGTGACAGGTTGACGGTGTACAAAAGCGGAAGGTGGTCTGAGGAGGAGTTATCAAGTGTTATGGGAGTCGATATATTGGGTGTGTTCTTTGAAAGAACGATGTCCAGGATGTCATTTTTGTTGCTCGGGATATTGGTGTAGTGAGTATAGGTATTAGGAGCGCTGATGACGAAGTTTACTTCTTGTTGCAGTCGGCGTAGTCTGGTTCCCGCTGCGTTTGCGGCGCGGCATCCCCAGTCTGGATGTTTGCAGTTGAAGTCGCCTCCCAGGATGCACTTATCCTTAATGATTGACCTCAGCGCTCCTTCGTCCGTGGGTGTGAGATTGCCCGGAGGCAGGTATATCGACCAGAAATTAATGTTTCCGCCCGTGGTGGTGATTGTGGCGCCTATTGCTTCAAGGCGGTAGGAACGTGGAAGAGGTAACATTTTGGCTTGGTGGCATGACTTGACAAGCACCATTACTCCTCCTCCGGCCTTATTTTTCCTATCACAGCGGAACTGTTTGTAACCCGGTGTGAAAAGATTTTTTGACGTTGTAAGCCAGGTCTCCTGGAGCAATACTATGTCGGCATGGTTTTCCGACAAGAGAAGGAGTAACTCTTCCTTTTTGTTACTGACGCTATTCGCATTCCACTGAATGATTCTCATTGTCGAAGTTGGTGCGTTTTTCATCATAAGAATAGGATGGCGGCTTTAGTTACTTCTTCTATTAGTATTTCAGATGTGGATTTGCCATGAGGCGGGTTGATAAGTTTACTTATCAAGCCCGTGAGCCAGGAGATAATTTTATTTTTTAGTTCGTTAATTCCTTCGGCTTGGGGCGCTGGTATGGCTGCCGAGGAAACGGGTTGGGAAGTGGCGTTTGGTGCTGTTGGAGGCGCCGGAAAATTAGATTCGGAAAGTGCGGGAGCTAGTGCAACTGCGGGCGCCCCACGGTTAGATTGGGCGCTTCGCAATTTCTCAGCGTAAGTTCGGTAGCGCTGACATCCGCGGTAATTCGCGGGGTGAGGGCCTCCACAGTTAGCGCAGGTTGCTGGTTCTGGGCGACTTCGGGAGCAATCCGAGGAGAAATGGTTTTCTCCACATTTCACACATCTGCTGTTTAGACCGCATGTTTTGTAAGTGTGCCCAAAGCGTTGGCATCGCTTGCATTGCGGAGGGCCGTTGGATGGGCGGAATGGTTCGATGGTGATTACTAGCCCACAGAGATGGGTTAGTGCAAGAAAGTCTTTTTTGTCGCTTTCCCTTGTAATCTTAATTTGAAACAAGGGAAGTAACCGGGCTGGAAGAGGAGGGATCTCCGCGTCAGGGTCCGCTGCCAAAATATCTTCCCTCTCTTTTCTTTGGCGCCATGTCGGACGCGACGTCTTCATTTGAATTATTTCGTCTATGGGTAGATTGTTTTCCAGGAGTTCTTCCTTAACGTCCTCGATTTTTGAGTCGACCGTCAACCCTCGTATCACTAGATATGTTTTCTTGTCCTCTTTCAGTTGGTAAGTAAAAAACTCCCAGTTCTTTTCCCTTAAAAGTGCCGTAACCTTCCTGTAGTCGTCGCTCTTTGTACAGCAAATTTTAATGTGGGACCCTGTGAAGGAGCATACCGGAGGGAAGTTGCAACAGGACGTAATTTGTCTTTTTTTAATGTTCCATTCCGAGTGGTCTTTCAGAAAAATTGGCGGTAAACGGTCTCTCTTAGGTTGTTCCGGAGAGGCGTCGTCGTCTATCTGCATTGTTATTGGTTCAGGTACTTCACTCAGCACTTCATATCTGTTTGCCGTGCTTGTGTCTCGTTGCACAGAATCGGCTTCCCGGGGTGACTTTTGAATTTTCCTCTTTTTGGAGGTAGCAACGGTATAGCCGTCTTTGTCAGGAGATGTGCACTGCGTACTTTTCACGACCTCTGGGTGAGCCGTATTGTCACTGGTTTTCTTCGATGAGTGGTTTCGTGTATTTTTGGAGTCGCCAAACCCTAAATGAACGGGAAGCAATGGACTACTTTCAGCGCGGCGAGCAATGGCAGATACGGGGTCAGTAGGCTTCTCAGTAGGGTCTTTGCGAATTCGGCCCTTGAGAGGACCTTTTGTCTGCTCCTTTAAGGCGTCATTATATTCGTTGTTTATTGAGCAGGTATCACTCTGCCTCATTAACTTGTGAAATCGTGGATCTTTCAACAGGTATTTTGGAACGGAGATGGTCACAGTTTCTCCATTTTCTTTAGCAGGGTCCTTCTTTGGTAGCAACGACAGAAGCGTGTTCAGAGCAGTGGTTGCACTGTCCTTGTCCAAGGGGTTGCTCGGATTTAGTCCTTCCATACTTCTCTTTTGGTTTGTAGGAGTCTCCACCTAGGGGGGGGGGTTCCGCCGCAATCTCAGTTGAGGAACCTTAGCAAAACCGGCCGATCCATCCGACAAGCGGAAAGGGCACAGTCGGTCTAAGCCTGGTCCTCCCTAGCCTACACGCTATTCCCTAAGGAGTGGACCCGTGCCGATCCCCTGGGAGTGCAATGATCCCTCTTCCCTGGTTTTCAAACACGGGGCGACCTACGGGGCGTACCGAAACACCACCCGGAGGTGAGAAGAAGGATCTAAGTTAGCCTTCCCCTCCGAGCGCTTCCAGTACGTAATTGGAGACTCCTTGGATTCTAAATTAGTGAAATAACTCACTAGTGCCAGTAGTCCGAGTATTCAGTAGTTCAGTGAGTAGTATGAGTCAGTATCATTTTTGCCGAACATCAGTCGCCTGCTTATGTACCCCTGGTCCGTTCCGTGAGCCGAATCTCCTCGACGACCAATCACGTAAAAGCATGATGTGGCGTCGCTCGGACGGCGGCAGCCTATATAAATGCGCCCAGGAGTCGGACAGCGATTAGACAGCACTACCAGATAAAGAAGCATTCAGCCATGTCCGGACGAGGAAAGGGAGGAAAAGTGAAGGGGAAGTCCAAGTCCCGCTCCAGCAGGGCCGGTCTTCAGTTTCCGGTCGGTCGTATCCACCGTCTGCTCCGCAAGGGGAACTATGCCGAGCGTGTTGGTGCCGGTGCCCCAGTCTACTTGGCCGCCGTCATGGAGTACCTGGCCGCGGAAGTCCTCGAGTTGGCCGGTAACGCTGCCAGGGACAACAAGAAGACGAGAATCATCCCTCGTCACTTGCAGTTGGCCATCCGCAACGACGAGGAGTTGAATAAGCTCCTGTCGGGCGTTAACATCGCTCAGGGAGGTGTCCTTCCGAACATCCAGGCGGTGCTCCTGCCCAAGAAGACTGAGAAGAAGGCATAAGCATCACGCTGTGCGCATAAAAGGTCCTTTTCAGGACCAGAACATACTAGAGAGATGTACGCGATAAATGTCATGTGAAAAAAAAATAATAACAATAAACGTGATAAGCATAGGGACTGAAAAGTGGAGCTATAATTGGGCTAAGGTAAACGATGGGAAATACAGCGTATAAAAAGTGAAAGCGTTCGCTGAAATGCAACGAAGAATGATTGAAGGTGACACTGATTCGTTTACGATGTATTTCATAGTCTGTCATAAAATTTCACCTGCAATCTGCCGCTTATTTCTTGTTAACATGCATGGTTGCAACGGCGCGATATACATTGTCGCCAGTCCGTTGCCACGTGCTAATTCATGTACGGTTGCAACGGCGCGATTTACATTGTCGCCAGTCCGTTGCCACGTGCTTATTCCGATTCGCTGACAATGTCTTTTACGTCGGTAATGGCTCATACAATTTCAACTCTATTATCACCGCCATTTTTTTTCCGGTGCGTTCGAACAGGTCTTACTTTACTATTTATCGCCGTCACACACGCTATGGCGAATAGGGAATAATTTTTCGTTCCGTTATGGCAAAGGATTGGCTCCATCTCTGAACATTGTATTGGTCCTTAGAAGGACCTTTTTTATCGACGTACGCCGGGTGTCGGATGGCGATCCCGTCGCGTCGTGTCTAACCGCCAAACCCGTAGAGAGTGCGGCCCTGTCTCTTGAGTGCGTACACGACGTCCATGGCTGTGACGGTCTTCCTCTTGGCGTGTTCGGTGTAGGTGACGGCGTCACGAATAACGTTCTCAAGGAACACCTTGAGCACACCGCGCGTCTCCTCGTAGATGAGTCCGGAGATACGCTTCACTCCACCTCGGCGGGCGAGACGGCGGATGGCCGGCTTGGTGATGCCCTGGATGTTATCGCGGAGAACTTTGCGATGACGTTTGGCTCCTCCCTTTCCCAGGCCTTTTCCTCCCTTGCCGCGTCCAGTCATCTCTGTAGTCTGCTCGTAGTACGGGCTGCTGTCTGGTGACCATAGACCAGACCAGACCCCCTATTGACTGGGCATTTTGCCCTCATTTTTATCGCTGCTTCGGTGAGACAACGTCCACCCCTTCAGCGGTAGTGTTTGTGCAATTCGCACAGGGGAAACAATGGCGATCGAATGTGTAAATGGCGAACGTGTACCTTTCCAGTGTTAGTGAAGGAGAAGTTGAAAGAAAGACCTCTAGTGGGTTGGCAATTGGCGTTAACTTAAGGGAAGAACTAAAATTAGCTTAATTCTAAGGGCCGAGACATTTTGCCCAAAAACTCGTCAACAGGACGGAAAAACATTTAATAATCTAGAAACTTAAAATTAACTTACGATTCTGGTCTAATTTTTGGTTATACAGGATATATATATATATATTTTTCTCTTTTGTTCTGTTTTTTTTTATTTGTTTTCTTTTATCCATTGGATATATATTTTTTTCTTTTTATCTTCTTTTTTTTCCCTTCTTTACTTTTCTTTTCAAAAGAGACTTTTTTTTTTACATTCAATGATAACAAAATAAAATGATATCATAATGGCAGTTACACAATGCCTTAAACATAATACATAAACCCTGGCTCAACTACATATTAATGTTTGAATCATATATAAGAAAGAAAGTCATAGGAAAGAATTCGGTAATGTTACCGAAATAAAATTTCTTTTGGTAGTCTGTAGCTCGGACGGCGTTTCCTGTGTAGGGAGTAATCCCATATATTTTTTGTAAGCGTGTTACGTGGAAGGGACCTCTCGAGTCGTTCAGCTTGCGCTCGAATGAAGTCGTGTATTTTAGGTATTTTGTGTGCATTTCTGATCTCTTGTATTGGGACGAGTTTACTCTGGTTTGTGAGGTAGCGAAGTATTTTATTTTGGAATGTTTCTAAGCGTTTTCTGTCTGTTTTTGTCGCGTTCCCGAAAATTTCGCAGCCGTACAGCATCCTGGGACGGATATACGAAAGGTACAGTCTAATCTTGGTTCGGTGCGTGAGGCGCGATTTGGAGCACAAGAGTGGAGACAGAAGTGCTCTTGTGCCCTGAGCGATGTGTAAGGCATGCTGTACGTGCGTGGCCCATGTCAGTCTGTAGTCGAAGTGTATCCCTAAGAATTTGTGTGACAATTTCGTCGGAATACGCACGGATTGAAAGGTTAGAGGTTTTTTTGGGAAATAGCTTCGTCTCCTCCGAAAGTCGACAACAACACTTTTCTCAGCATTAATTGTGACTTTCGAGTTGACGGTCCACTTTTCAAGTAAAGAGAGGTGGTTTTGTATCTTTCGGAAGGCACACGTGCCGCTCCAAGATCGTGCCGCGATAGCAGTATCGTCGGCGAACATGAAAGTTTGAGTTTGTGGAGAAGAAGGAAGATCGTTGACATAGCAGTTGAAGATAGTAGGAGATAATATGGCGCCCTGCGGGACGCCACAATTTATCTGTTTCCCGGTTGACAGAGCTCCGTTTTCGGCGACATGTATAGCTCGTGAAGCGAGAAAACTATGGTATTTATAAACGTCGCCGCCGCGGCGATGACGTACCCGACCTCTCCACCAATCAGCGTCGCCCGTACTATCTGGCGCCATTCTCGGAAGTGCTTAAAAGACGGCGTTGACCTGGCTTTTTACAGATCGCAGAAATGGCACGTACGAAGCAGACAGCCCGCAAGTCCACCGGAGGAAAGGCCCCGAGGAAGCAGCTGGCCACCAAGGCCGCTCGCAAGAGCGCGCCGGCGACGGGAGGCGTCAAGAAGCCCCACAGGTACCGCCCCGGTACCGTGGCCCTTCGTGAGATCAGGAGATACCAGAAGAGCACGGAGCTCCTCATCCGCAAGCTGCCCTTCCAGCGCCTGGTGCGTGAGATCGCCCAGGACTTCAAGACCGATCTTCGGTTCCAGAGCTCCGCCGTCATGGCTCTCCAGGAGGCCAGCGAGGCTTACCTAGTGGGTCTCTTTGAGGACACCAACCTCTGCGCCATCCACGCTAAGCGTGTGACCATCATGCCCAAGGACATCCAGCTGGCCCGCCGTATCCGCGGAGAGCGAGCTTAGAAAGCTACTTTCGGCCGAAAAACAAAGGTCCTTTTCAGGACCAGTACATACTTAAAAGTTTGAATTTAGCACGATCGCACAATAATTGACGACGATGTAAATCCATTGGAATGATGGACGACATGAAATTTCCTTTGCGCATGGCAAGTGCGTTGGCACGGCCACGCATGAAATGAGATGAAATAAAAGTTCGTGCGAAAACTTACCCGACGCGCTTTACGAAAAGAAAACAATACTCCGTGACGTGTTGTTCATTTTACACGTTCTATGAATGTTATTCTTAATTTTTTTTTCGTCCGTCCATGTCGCATCATCAATTTTAAATAGGACCGTTGTTTTTGCATGGCATTAATCATGATAAATGTTAACTTTGGGCGTGCTCGGTGGCGTGGGCATTGAGTGGCAAGCATCTTTGGAAGACATGATGGTCCTAAAAAGGACCAAGATTGGACGCTGTCTGCTGTCCTAGGTGCGCCGGTGGCGAAGCAGTGATGGTTCACTTCTTTTTCTGGGCGGCGGAAGGTTTCTTGGCGGCGGGCTTGGCCTTGGTGGGCGTCTTCTTGGGCTTGGGGGTCTTGGGTTTGGTGTCCGCCTTTTTCGCCTTCGACGGGGACTTTGCCGCCTTGGCGGCGGGTTTCCCAGCCGCCGGCTTCTTCTTTGGCTTGTCCGACGCCTTCTTCGCCTTCTTGGCTGGTGGCGCGGACTTGCTTCGCTCCTTGGGCGCGGACCTCTTGGTGCCACTGGACGCCTTCTCGGAGGACTTCTTGGCTCCGACCGCTTTCGGTTTCTTTACTCCCGTCTTCTTGACGACCTTTTTCGCCTTGGTCGCCCCGCTGGCTGCCGCGGGTGCGGCCTTCTTGCTGTGGCTCAGCTTGAAGGAACCTGAGGCGCCCTTTCCCTTGGTCTGGACGAGAGTTCCGGCGGTGACGGCCGCCTTGAGGTACTTCTTGATGAAAAGCGAGAGCCTCTCGGCGTCCACTTTGTAGCTGGCTGCGATGTACTTCTTGATGGCTTGAAGGGAAGAGCCACCGCGCTCCTTGAGGCCCTTGACTGCGTTGTTAACCATCTCGGAAGTGGGCGGGTGCGACGGCTTTGCGCGAGCCTTCTTGGCTGCTCCGCCCTTGCTGGCCTTCTTGGAAGCCGCGGAGGTTCCTGAAGAAGGCAGGGGTTTTACTGCGACGGTGCCCGAAGGCTGGGCTGCCGGTGGTGCGGCTGCCGCTGCTCCAGATGCTGCGTCTGCCATGTTATCAGCTGCTGCGTGATGATAGAAAGAGAAAATTACCAAGACAGGATTTCATACGAAAGTCCACCTTGCTATCGTACCATTTCGGAGCAAAATACGATCTCTTCCTCTCGCCTCCGGTGCGCTTCTCGGATTGTTTGTACTCCACTCCTCCTCCGACTTTCGCGTTTCGGAGAGTGTCCGGGGCGCGTAACGAGGGCGCCTTGCGCCGCGGCGCCCGTCAGGGTTCCACCCTGTCAGCCGTGGCGGCGCCAGGCGTTTGGCGAGCCCAGTTCGTGTGCAGCGGGTCGTCAAAATACGGGTTGTCGTCCTGTCGAAGGCGTACCCGGGAATAAACGTTGCACACGTTTCCACCGGGGTCGATTCCTCGAGATCCGAGGTAACGTACGTTCGAGGCCATCCTTCACCTGGTATTGGACGCGCTCGCGACCCGGTGGGCCGCGCGCCGGCCGCGGAAAGCGGCCCCGAGAAGACGGTCCCTTCGGACGGCTTCTCCTTGACTCGGCGCCTGTCAAACCTTCCTCCTGTTCCTCCCCGGTGCCTGTCCCGTAAGCGGACGTTTATGCATTTTTCGACGACTCGGGGGCGTCGCGACGCACCCACCTCCCGCGCCCGTGGGAAAGGATTATCGAGTCGCAAATGGAGACGGAGTCACCCGTTAAGCGCACGCCTTACGACGCGTCCGCGTGGGCTTCGAAATGGTTGCATGGGGTGGCCGAAGGGGAAAAAGAAATGAACTGTACGCACGCGAATGGGACGTCAAAGTTCACGTACAACAAAGTCGAGGATGGCGCCGAATTATGCTTTAGCCCCGTGAGCGGGCGGGAAAAACAATGTAGTAGCCGAGGGCGCGCAGTGGCGACCCGGCCGTGACGAGTTTCCAACGGCTTCGGACGTCGGTACCTCGTTGCGGGATGATGAATTTGTAGCAACCGGCATGTCATCGGAAACGAAATGATACTTCATCACGGGAAAACTCTTATTGTCGTTGAAACGGCGCCACATCCACGTTTCCGCGGATGTCTACCCTAGTTTCCTTGCACGTCTTTCGAAGAGGAGAGTCGTCTGCCGTCGACTTGTTATCGCGTACATTTCTTTTATTACAAAGAAACACCTTCCTTCCCTGTGCGATGCGTTGGATGTGCTTTTCTCCACGGTGCCGTCAAGTTACGGAATACACCCCTACGACCTTAAAAAAAATCCCTCCCACACACACGCTGTATGTCACGTTAAATGACCCTGTGTGATGGGATACCTCGGGGACGTAGTCAACGTGAAAGCGACTCCTTGAAAACCAGGCTCTCGTAAGCGTACGTAATTCGTGTCGGCAACTTCGCTCGGTGCACATCCCCCGGCGTACGTCTTATTCACGGAAACGGCGAAAATAGGGCGCATCGCGGGATTGTATGCGCGATCATTACGATGGGAAACAGGCGTCTCGCGCCTTACTTCACCTAACTGGGTGTCTCACCTTTAGCGATCGTTTTACACGTATCAAATGGCATGGCATTTACCGTTACAACTGTGGGTTAAGTGATGGAGAGGTGACCGCTGTCGATAACTAATTTTGCGTACGGAAAAAAAAGAAAGAGCAATTGCAATCGCCATAAGCAAATAGGACAGATGCGTTTAACTCAATAATATCCACATCCCTTTCGTCGTAGTTGCGGAGCTATGACGGCTTGTATTCGTGTCTCAATATTTTTCAGTTGCTTCCAACCTAATTTCACATCGTTTCCACTTCTTTCCAATCGACATAATGTGTGTCAAGCATATGGATCTTTTTTTTTACCTCCATGCCGTTGGAATAATATCTTTCATTAGAGCAATGGTCGACTTTTCCTTATAACTTTCGAGGGTCGGGATAGTGATTGACGGATAAGGTAGAGTTAATAGCCCTTACCTGGAAAACATTCCTGTGAATAAATAAAAAAAAACGTGGGAAAAAGCCGTCGGGGCGTGATGCGGCGTTCAATAGTGATGACAGATTATACTATCTGGCGTAGGAAAGACTTGAATACGATTTTTCCTGGGATCGTAATCAGGGATCCAGGCTGGTTTCCAGTGCTTGCGGGGTTGGGGGGACTAGGGGCGGAATTAACAGCCGGAACCGTTCATTCCTCTACGACCTCTCTTTCGTGGAACTCTATCACCGTCGACAGTTCACGGAACATCATTTCTCGGTTCTGTCTCGAAGAAGCCCCTGTGTTAATTCAATTACTCAGTATCTACTTCGTTCTGCATTACTTAATCAATACATGTGGACCCATCAAATATTTCATCCCCGTTCATTGTTGATTCCTTGAGGTTCTTAGCGATGCGGAAGCAACTTTATCGTCACGAGTAATAAAAGAACGATGATTAACAATTTTAAGCTGTCTGGTACCTAGCACATCACCATAAAAGATACGAAATAAGCATTCCAGTGAACAGGAAAACAAATAGTCGTCTTTTCCCCGGCCAATCTGGGATCATTGCAATGTGAAGCGAAAGTCAATCAGGAGTAAAGAGGATTCAATCCACTCGCGATGAAGTAGACGACTGAAGGTTGCGTAGGTCTATGTGCACGTTGGTGTGTGTTAGTTTCTAGTGTTCATATGTAAATGACAGTTGTGTCAATGGGGGAACGTTATTCGAAAGTAACACTAGTTGACTCGAATTTAATCATTCTTATTACCAGTAGTTGCATTGCAAAATTTCACATTATCACGGCAGGAGGTAGGTATTTTGGTGATGACTGTCATAAATGTTCGCTAATGGAGGACGTTTGTCATCCATTCCGAGATTTTGAAAAAATAAACTGTCTCCGTTTACATATCGCTGCGTACCCGAGATATTTTACTAATTTGGTACTCTGTGTGGATGAATTTATTAACAGATGTCATAAGGGTGATTTCAACTACACAAATTTGACAAAGTTCAATGTTAAGTATTAACGCCTCGCTGTGACTGGTATGACATTACATGATATCCCGGTGATTAAGCATCACCACAACTGCTAAGGTAATTAAACGTCATGGTGTATATCATGAGTCTTAAAATCACACGATCGTTATGAAATGTACACCGCTTCACGGCTCGTCGGCATTTTCTCCCGTCCGTAGTTAAGTTGTATGTTACTAAGTTGCCTAGGCAAGGACGTTATTCCATTCCCGGCCACTGTTACTAGGTGAATCTGATTAAATATCGCTTCACGAACCACTATTGTCCTCAAAGCCGAGCGTCCTTCGGTTAACGCCACTGCGGGAAATCGGTTGTCGAATACGGTGATGTGACGATCTCGTGTACCAAGTGTCAAATTACGGCCGCGGTGGATTCTTCAATGGGGCTAATGCGGTAAAGATTTTCACCAAATTTGTAGAAAGTAGAAATGCTAAAAGGACGGACAGGTAGGCACATGCGGCAACCTTTTTCGTCAGAAATGCACTCGGAAAGAAAGCAGTTGTAGGAAGAGTTGCCTTAATGAAAACGTTATGCAATCATCTCATAAATGATTATACCGGCCGCTAATTTTAAAGATTTTTCTTTCACGTCAAACTTCGACCTCTTTTCCCTAGATTTCATTTCCCTAATCCCGTAAAGAAATAAACAACATTAACGTATGTCCTTTTATCCCTTGTGTATCAACGTAATAAAATTAGCGGGTAAGTTTGGACTAGGACCACTTAACTTTTGCCTAGAGAAACATTTTCTGTTCTGTGGCGTGACAAGACAAGTAAAGATTTCTGGAAAGGTTAATTTCGTTCAAAAGAAGGGAAATGAGCCGTCTCGCACCGGAAAAACCTTCGTGTCCCGCGGAAGAGACCCCAGTGCAAAACTATATCAAGAATCGGTCATTTGGAGGCATGGTGATCAAAGAACTGGTCTACTTGTCACGTCTGTCTCGATGCATTTGTAATCAATTGCTGATAAATCGTTGCAGTATCGCAAAAACAAAATTGCGGAAAAGGATGAAAAATCATCCAATCGACTTTAAAATACTTGGGGGATTCGTTCAGAGGAGGTTTATCAACATTGTTTCAGCGAGATGCCGATTTTCCAAGAAGGAAACCCGATGCCCATTATATAAATTGTTATTTGTGCGAATGATGCTGATTCCATATGCTGTGAACGACGATGCATTCCGTAGAAATAGTTTCTGGGGTTTGATTGATTGGATAGAATTAGCACAATGGAAAATCCACGGAAGCGCTCACTGCCCGCCATTTTGTTTATTGCGACGCCTGCTCGTCACGACTTGGTGAATGTACAAGAAACGCTGTTGCCCAGCTGCATTCTATGCTTGCGAGGGTCATGGTTTCCACAGAAATTTCTTCCTCGTGCGGAATGCCACGTGGGTCATTGCGACAGCCCTTTTCTGGTTAACGTAGAAACTTGGGGCGAGGACGGGTCGCATTACCTGCCTCCTCGCGTTGAACCCCCGAGGAGTTTTACGACGCAGCGGATGGGACGGGAGGTTAAGCGGAATTAGCCTTCGCGGAAAAACGGCCGCGTGGGAAGGGCATGTGGGAACCTGTCATTTACTGCCCCTGGAAGTGAAGCAGGAGCAACGTGACCACAAGCGTACCAGTTTCGGATGGAGACGGACGCCGTGAATCCATATTATTTTTGACGGAGGGAGACATGTAAGTCAAGGCTTACGTCTGAGAAACGAGCATAGCAGGTCAGTGGTTTGAAAAGTACTGGGTGAAAGGGAAGTAATCATGGGAATATAATATTTTTTCCTTAATATCTCGACGGTCATTTTCATCAAATGCAGACGCATAGCAGTAGAAAATATATTTGAATAGGAGGTTAGAAATTCGTCCATCTTTTATTGTCATAAGTTTCTCCTTTACATTTACTCTATTTTTTCGTGAACCGCGCGCGTGCACACCAGGTAAGTAGTTGGTGAATCGGAGGAAAGCGTGGGACTCTTTACGTTTATTTATGTACGTCCTTTGCGGCCGAGTATTGACGATTGCCCATCGCAGTCGGGTATTTGAAAACTGAAGATTATTTCATGGCCCTTAGAAGGGCCGTTAGGATGCATCAAAGCAATCCCGTCGAGGAATTTACTTTGAGCTGGTGTACTTGGTGACGGCCTTGGTCCCCTCGGAGACGGCGTGCTTGGCCAGCTCACCGGGAAGCAAGAGCCTGACGGCGGTCTGCACCTCCCGGCTGGTGATGGTGGAGCGCTTGTTGTAGTGAGCCAGGCGAGAAGCTTCGGCGGCGATTCTCTCGAAAATGTCGTTGACGAAGCTGTTCATGATGCTCATGGCCTTGCTGGAGATTCCGGTGTCGGGGTGCACCTGCTTCAGCACTTTGTAGATGTAGATTGCGTAGCTCTCCTTCCTCCTGCGCTTCTTCTTCTTGTCTCCCTTGGAGAAGTTCTTCTGGGCCTTGCCCGCTTTCTTCGCAGCCTTTCCGCTCGTCTTGGGTGGCATGGTGATCACGTTCGGCGAACGGGGTCGATTTCAGTATTTTTGCCTCTCTCATCGTGTCTTGCCGCAAACGCGGCTTTTTTTCAGAGGATGCCTTTTGTAGGCTTTTGCTCTGTGTCTAATCTAATGTCGTAATATTCTCATAGTAATATAAATGTTATTTTTATTATCATTATTGTGCCTATGTTAAGGTTCTTGTCTTATTTAGACGACGACGACGAATTGCCTTGCCGTTTTTTAGGCGGCTTTGTTTATCAGAGGTCGCCTAGTTGGGCTTATGCTCTGTGTCTCGGTATATAATTCCTTTTTCTTTCTGGAGCACCACCAGCATCGTTGTTTTTGCCCTTTTTTATATTTATTTAATTATTTTCCGTATTATTATTGGAGTGTGACATTATTAGGTCTCTTATGTTTATCATAGGGGCCTATTTTATTTATTTTTGTGTATGTCATGGCCCTATTTGGGTTTTCTTTTAACTTGTCATAATATGTTTTACACCTTGTTAGTAGGAGATCTGAGAGTTTTTCTATGCCTGTTTTTCGGTATACATTCTCATTTTCCTCCCAGGGGGGGAGCCCAAAAGCCAGCCTCAGGGTCTTCCGTTCTGTGCTATATAATTTGTCCATTAGGGATCTACTGAGTAGTCCCATCCACGCAGGGGCTGCGTAGGTCAATATTGGTCTTATTATTGCCGAGTATATTAGAATTTTTATTTCCTTAGGGGTGGCGTTTTGTCGGATAATCGGTGCCAATTGCGACCTTATTGCGGCCGCTTTATCTCGTATCTGTTTGATATGTATTTTAAAGGTCAGTCTGTCATCTAAGTCCACTCCTAAATATTTGATGCTTTGACTCCATTCAATCGGTTGTTGTCCAATCCTGATACATTCACAAGATGCTTCACGTGATCCTGGGTGGACGAAAAGTATTGCTTTGGTTTTTTGGGTATTTATCTGCAATTTCCATTTTTTATACCACGATGTTATCTCGTCCAATGCATCTTGTGCTCTTTCTTTTATTGAGGTCATGTTTTTCCCTTTTACCAGGATTGCGGCATCGTCAGCGTAGAGGGCAGTTATACTTCGCCAGTCATTTTTGTGCTTTGGGAAGTCGGCTGTATAAATGTTGAATAGCAGAGGGCCTAATATGGATCCTTGTGGGACACCAGCTTTGGCAGTTTTGTTGTCGCTTTTTTCTTCGCCCCATTTGACTTTAAAAGTTCTTCCGTCTAGGTAAGACTTTGTCCAATTTATCATCCATTTGGGGAATTTCCAAAACTCCATCTTTTGAATTAGGCCCCCATGCCAGACCTTGTCGAAGGCCTTAGATAGGTCAAGGAAAATACCGATGGCTTTTTCTTTTTTGCTGTAAGCGTCACTTATGAAGTCTGTGACTCTGTGAATCTGTTGTTCGGTTGAATATCCCTGGCGGAATCCGAACTGTTCTTGTGGTATGACTTCCTTTAGCTCCGCGTATCTCTTGATGTGCGGTGCTACAACCCTTTCAAGGAGCTTACCCAGGCTCGAGAGGAGGGATATTGGTCTCAAGTTTTCCTCTTTTAGCGTTTTCCCCCCCTTTTTAGGGATACATTTGATCAAGGCCTTCTTCCAATCTTTCGGGTAGTATCCGAGTGCGATTGACGCGTTAAAGATCCTTACCAGATACTGACCGGCCGCTTCCGGAAGTCTTTTTATTATTTCGTTAGAGATGTTGTCCTCTCCCGGGGATTTCCCGTTTGGGAGCTTGGCTATTTCTTCAACAACATCATCCAGTGTGATAATTAGTTGCCCCTCCGGTGACCCGGCGTCGTTTTTGTTCAATGGTTTTATTTCGGCTTTTTCGGCCCCCGGGTCGTTGGTCGTAAAAATGTTTTCATAAAATTTTGCCATATGTTTGGCCTTTTCTTGGGACGTCGTCAGGGTCTCTGTTTTTGTTTTTATACTTGGGTCACTGGTAGGGGATTTCCGTAGTTTCTTTGCTAACTTCCATACGGAGTGATTGTTTTTATTTAGTTCTGCTAGTTGCTGATTGAATTTAGCAGTCCTAGCTTCCTCAATTGAAGTCCTTATTTTTTTGTTAAGATCTTTAACCCTATTTTTAAGTTCTCGGGTGCCTAGGCGATAGTATGATCTTCTAAGAGCATTTCTTTCTTTAATGAGGGTTTTTACCTCATCGCTTAGCTTGAGGTAATCATACGGTCGTTTCTTTGCCATCGGTATCCCTTTTTTCATGCCTTCCACAATGGCATTTGTTATTTCTGCTACCATCTCGTCTATCGTCTCAGTCGTGTCTGGGCTGCGGCTCTTTTCTAAGCCGTCTACGACAGATTCCCTGAAGAGTGGCCAGTTTGCTAACCCGAGAGAGGGTCGTTTAGTCCTTTCCGGGTTTATTATCGGTTTAGTCCCAATGCTTAACAATACCGGGTAGTGGTCGCTTGTTAGGTTTTTATAGGTAATGGCTTTCGCTGGGCTCCTTACATTTTTTAATATTGCGAAATCGATGACATTTTGGCCATGTACCCTCGTCGGTTCGTTTGGGGCAATTATTTTTGCTTTGAGATCATTTGTCCATTTTCTGATAAGTTTCCCGTTTTCGTTCTTTGTCGGGCAGTCCCAGTCATAATGTTTAGCGTTAAAATCGCCACCAATAATTGTTGGTTCGTCAGAGTCTAAGAGGGCGTCAAATTCTGTTTTTACCATACTTTTTCTTGGTGGGAGGTAGCAGGAGTATATTTTTATCTTCCCTTTGTCTATTAAAATTTCCAGCCCTATGCTTTCTAAATTGTTAGAGGTTAAAATCGGCAAATCTGTGGTAGTCAGCTCTTCTCGTACTGTGATTGCTACGCCTCCTGCAGCTTTTTGTCTCTGTGTAAGGGTTCGGTCATTCCGTCTTATTTTATAACCGGGGAGTTCCCAGCTAACGTCAGTTTTTAGATGCGTCTCTGATAGGAGGCATATGTCCACCTTATTCCTTCTGAGGAAATGAAGAAGCTCGGGCGTTTTATGCTCTAGCCCTTCGTTAACATTCCACAGGCAAATGACCAATTTTTGTTTATCTTTATGTCTATTTTTCATGATAGTTGGCGCTTGTAAGTATTATGCCGCTTATTTTGGTCATCATTTCCTGTAACATTTGCATTTGTAGTTGCATCATTTTCCCGAATTCGGACATGGTTTTTATAAGGTCGGATATTTCGGGGATATGTCTGCGTTTCTCTCGCTAATCGGCTTTACGCTCAGGCACGGGATTTTTGCCCCATTCAATTCTTCTTTTATGTACTCGACATCTATACCGCGGTCAAGGCCAGAATTACGTATCTTACGACGCCTTCCCCTTTTGCGGCCCATGTCGTAAATTGTGCTCGCTTTGTTTCGAGAAAGTTTAAAACTTTTTCGTAGTCATCCTTGGTTTTAAGCTGTATTCTATTTCCGTCAATTGTCTTTTTGATTATGAAGGTTTTGTCCTTCGCCAGTTCTCTAAGCTTTTTGATGAATTCGGTTATGTTTAGGATTTTGTACACAATGATCGCAGGTGGCCATTTACTTCTTGGATATGTCTGGTTTTCATTAGTATTAAATTTACTTTTCTCCGCTTTTTCCTCCTCTGCTAGATTTATCAATGGCACGTATTTATTTCTAGTCCCTATATTAAAAGACCCTTGTTTGGGGTTTTCTTCCCTTCGTCTTTTCTTTTTAGTTTGCTCTACTGTTTCGAACAAATGTTCATCAACAGTGTCGTCAGTAATCTTTTGTTCCTCCATATCACGGCAGTACCCATCAGGGTTTGTACTTCTAACGCTAGCGTCACTTTGATTTTTTCTATTATCACTATTCCTTTGAAATAGAATTGTATGGATTTGGGGCGGGAGGGGTATTTTGCTTCTAGCCTCTACTTCTTCAAGCCTTGTTGGTTTAGATGGCGATCGCAACATTTTATCGATTTTAGAATCTACGTAACTGAATTTGGATTTTGAATCTTATTTAGAATGCTCAGTCGCCTGCTTATGTACCCCTGGTCCGTTCCGTGAGCCGAATATCCTCGACGACCAATCACGTAAAAGCATGATGTGGCGTCGCTCGGACGGCGGCAGCCTATATAAATGCGCCCAGGAGTCGGACAGCGATTAGAAAGCACTACCAGATAAAGAAGCATTCAGCCATGTCCGGGCGAGGAAAGGGAGGAAAAGTGAAGGGGAAGTCCAAGTCCCGCTCCAGCAGGGCCGGTCTTCAGTTTCCAGTCGGTCGTATCCACCGTCTGCTCCGCAAGGGGAACTATGCCGAGCGTGTTGGTGCCGGTGCCCCAGTCTACTTGGCCGCCGTCATGGAGTACCTGGCCGCGGAAGTCCTCGAGTTGGCCGGTAACGCTGCCAGGGACAACAAGAAGACGAGAATCATCCCTCGTCACTTGCAGTTGGCCATCCGCAACGACGAGGAGTTGAATAAGCTCCTGTCGGGCGTTACCATCGCTCAGGGAGGTGTCCTTCCGAACATCCAGGCGGTGCTCCTGCCCAAGAAGACTGAGAAGAAGGCATAAGCATCACGCTGTGCGCATAAAAGGTCCTTTTCAGGACCAGAACATACTAGAGAGATGTACGCGATAAATGTCATGTGAAAAAAAAAAATAATAACAATAAACGTGATAAGCATAGGGACTGAAAAGTGGAGCTATAATTGGGCTAAGGTAAACGATGGGAAATACAGCGTATAAAAAGTGAAAGCGTTCGCTGAAATGCAACGAAGAATGATTGAAGGTGACACTGATTCGTTTACGATGTATTTCATAGTCTGTCATAAAATTTCACCTGCAATCTGCCGCTTATTTCTTGTTAACATGTATGGTTGCAACGGCGCGATATACATTGTCGCCAGTCCGTTGCCACGTGCTAATTCATGTACGGTTGCAACGGCGCGATTTACATTGTCGCCAGTCCGTTGCCACGTGCTTATTCCGATTCGCTGACAATGTCTTTTACGTCGGTAATGGCTCATACAATTTCAACTCTATTATCACCGCCATTTTTTTTCCGGTGCGTTCGAACAGGTCTTACTTTACTATTTATCGCCGTCACACACGCTATGGCGAATAGGGAATAATTTTTCGTTCCGTTATGGCAAAGGATTGGCTCCATCTCTGAACATTGTATTGGTCCTTAGAAGGACCTTTTTTATCGACGTACGCCGGGTGTCGGATGGCGATCCCGTCGCGTCGTGTCTAACCGCCAAACCCGTAGAGAGTGCGGCCCTGTCTCTTGAGTGCGTACACGACGTCCATGGCTGTGACGGTCTTCCTCTTGGCGTGTTCGGTGTAGGTGACGGCGTCACGAATAACGTTCTCAAGGAACACCTTGAGCACACCGCGCGTCTCCTCGTAGATGAGTCCGGAGATACGCTTCACTCCACCTCGGCGGGCGAGACGGCGGATGGCCGGCTTGGTGATGCCCTGGATGTTATCGCGGAGAACTTTGCGATGAAGTTTGGCTCCTCCCTTTCCCAGGCCTTTTCCTCCCTTGCCGCGTCCAGTCATCTCTGTAGTCTGCTCGTAGTAAGGGCTGCTGTCTGATGACCTGAAATGCACCTTCGCCGGTATTTATAAACGTCGCCGCCGCGGCGATGACGTACCCGACCTCTCCACCAATCAGCGTCGCCCGTACTATCTGGCGCCATTCTCGGAAGTGCTTAAAACACGGCGTTGACCCGGCTTTTTACAGATCGCAGAAATGTCACGTACGAAGCAGACAGCCCGCAAGTCCACCGGAGGAAAGGCCCCGAGGAAGCAGCTGGCCACCAAGGCCGCTCGCAAGAGCGCGCCAGCGACGGGAGGCGTCAAGAAGCCCCACAGGTACCGCCCCGGTACCAGATGGTCTGTCGTGGACCTGCCACTCCGAAAGCCGTACTGAGCGTCGGAGAGCAGGTGTCGACTCTCCAAGCACCACATGAGACGTCGGTTTACCATCCGTTCCATCACCTTGCACAGGCAGCTGGTGAGAGATAGATTGAGGGGCAGATTTAAGCTCGCAGGACGTGAAAGGCTCATTGTAATATTCGCTTGTAGGACCTGCACCAAAATTGAGAGGGACTCTCTCGCATCGCCTCTTCAGGTTCGCAAAGTCCGCGGCATAGCCCTCGTCACTGCTATTGGCCGCGAACTGACTGGCAAATATGTTGCTTATTTCGGCAGGTGAATTAACCACCCGGCCAGCAACAAGCAATGGCGAGATGACAAATGAGCCCTTCGACCCGGAGATTTTCTTAACTTTGTCCCATACCTGACCAAGTGGCGTGCGATGGTTGATGGTAGAGACGTATTCTATCCAGGAAGCCCTCTTGGCCTCCTTGACGGCCCTTCGAGCTCGCGCTCTCAGGCGGCAGTACGATGCCAGATTAGTTGCCGTGGGATATTTTTTAAAAATATTCAATGCTTTTTTCCTCGCCCGAATCGCCCGGTCGCATTCCCCGTTCCACCAAGGGACAGGAGCTCGATTAATATTCCCGGACGTACGAGGGACACTTTTGGTAGCTGCCGCCAAGAGCGTTGAACTTAGTTTATCGACGTTGTGCAACGCGTCGAAACTTGCATCGTAGTAGTAGTTTTAGGAAATTGTAGGGTGCGTCGACAGCTATGGTCATTTTGCACCACTGTCATAACGTAAAACTTATGTTCCTTTTAAACTAGGAAAAAGTAAACAAATAAATACGAATAAATATATAAATAAATAATATAAACAAAAAAAAAGGAAAATGCTAAATTCAAAAGCATTAAAATTATGAGCTCCAAAGCTAAAGCTGCCCCATTAAACCAGTATACCTTAAAAACTTAAGACTCGGTTTATAGACCCAGAGTCATCCCCTAAAATATTTCTTAAGTCTCCTCTTATCTTGAACATGTCTCTGACCCTTTGGTATGTTGTAAATTCCGTCAGGATATGTTTTATCGTCAGGGGTTGGAAACACTCATTGCAGCGAGGCTGTTCTTTTACCTCCGCAAAGAGGTACGAATGAGTGAGGGCAGAGTGTCCTATTCTTTGGCGCGTAATCATGACCTCTTCCCTCCGAATTTTCCGGATGGAAGAGGACCATGGTGAAACGACCGGTTTTATTGCCCAGAGTTTATTATTTTGCAGAGACTGCCAAGTCTCCTTCCACTGATGCAGGACCGAGTTCCGCAAGGCAGCCTTTACGTCCTCCATTGGAACCAAGGTGGAGTCGGTCTCGGGTTGTCGAAGGGCATCCTTCGCTGCCTGGTCAGCTTTTTCGTTACCTCTTATGCCGACGTGACCAGGAGTCCATATAAAGGAGACCCTGTTCCCCTTTCTCTGAAGGGACAACAGGGTATAATGGATCTCCTGGACTATCGGGTGCAAAGATGCAAAGACCGATTAAGATTTTAGGGCGCTAAACGAGTCTGTGCAGATGAGGAAAGAGCCATTGCTTTCTTTTATTTCTCCTAGGGCCGTCCTTATGGCTGACAGCTCGGCTGTGAAAATGCTGCAGGAAGTGTGCAGTTTTTTCCTCACGACTCCATGGTAGTGGGACACGACCGCATACGCACATGCAGATTCTGACTTTGACCCGTCGGTGTAGACTGGGACAAAGTCAGAAAGTGAGCCGAGGACGGCACTGAAGAGCTGCTGGTATTCGGAATCGGTCGTTTTGGCTTTGCGATGTGCACAGGCAATGAGTTTAATATCCGGCATTGGTGTTAACCAAGGCGGATACTTAGCATAGGAGACGGGGCATATTTGAGGAAATGTAAAATTTACCTCATTAATAAAATCATTAAAACGAATGGCGAGGGGCAAAGTTGCCCTTCTCCGCCTGTTAAATAAGTCTAAAAACCGTTGGTTAAAAACTATGTTAAAACATGGGTGGATTGTATCCGATAAAATTTTACAGGCATAGTTGCCCATTAAAATCATCCTGCGGGTTTCCAACGGAGGCTCCCCTGCGTCTGCAAGTAAGCTTGGGACTGGGCTTGTTCTAAATGCCCCGGTGGCCAACCGTATCCCAGCATTGTGGACACATGTGAGTGGTCTCAAGTAAGACTCTCGTCCTGAGGAATACACTATGGAACCATAGTCCAGTTTGGATCGCACCAAGCCTCTGTACAATAAAAGCATGGTGGTGCGGTCTGCTCCCCAAGTGGAGTGAGTTAAAAACTTTAAAACGTTGAGGGTTTGGCGACACCTCTCGCGTAACACGCGGATATGCTCCCGCCAGTTCAGCTTTTGGTCCAGGATCATGCCGAGAAAGCGGACGGACTCCACAAATGGGAGAAGCCTACCCAACAGGGTTAGGGTCGGGGTAACGTGGTAACCGTGAAGACGGTGAAAGTGCACGCATTTCGTTTTCTCCATGGAGAAACGAAATCCGTTCTTTCGCGACCACTCTCCCAGTTTGTTTAGAGTCACCTGGGCTTGCCTGGAAGCGTTTGGCAGTCGTGTCGACCGGCAAAATATGGCTAGGTCGTCCACATAAGGCGATGCCATCACCGGGGCATTGATGCATTCCACCACGTCGTTGATGGCGATGGCAAATAACGTCACGCTCAGTACTGAACCCTGGGGTACCCCGTTCTCCTGTGTAAAAGATCGGGATAAGTGCTTCCCAGTCCTTACTTTAAAAAGGCGGTTAGTTTAAAAATTCCTGATAAATAGGGCCATGTTGCCTCTAAATCCCCACTTGTGGAGCGTGTTGAGGATTCTCCATCGCCACACACTATCATAGGCCTTCTCCAGGTCGAAGAAGACTGCTATGACGTGTTGACGGTGGAGAAAGGATGAAGTTCCTGGATGAAGTTCTCAGTGCGCACCAGATGGTCTGTCGTGGACCTGCCACGCCGAAAGCCGCACTGAGCGTCGGAGAGCAGGTGTCGACTCTCCAAGCACCACATGAGACGTCGGTTTACCATCCGTTCCATCACCTTGCACAAACAGCTGGTGAGAGATATGGGACCGTAGTTGTTCGGGTCATTTTTGTCCTTGTCTGTTTTGGGATTGGTATCACGATGGACTCTCGCCAGGCATTTGGAAAACTGCCCTCGTTCCAAAGTTGGTTGAGGGTATTTCGGACCACCCAATCGCAGTTTCCGGAATGTTCCGGAGAAATGCGTTGTGGATTTCGTCCGCCCCTGGAGAGGTGTAATGGGAGTCTACGATGGCGGATTTAAGCTCCCAGGGCGTGAAAGGCTCATTGTAATATTCGCTTGTAGGACCTGCACCAAAATTGAGAGGGACTCTCGCATCACCTCTTCAGGTTCGCAAGGTCCGCGGCATAGCCCTCGTCACTGCTATTGGCCGCGAACTGACTGGCAAATATGTTGCTTATTTCGGCAGGTGAATTAACCACCCGGCCAGCAACAAGCAATGGCGAGATGACAAATGAGCCCTTGGACCCGGAGATTTTCTTCACTTTGTCCCATACCTGACCAAGTGGCGTGCGATGGTTGATGGTAGAGACGTATTCTATCCAGGAAGCCCTCTTGGCCTCCTTCACGGCCCTTCGAGCTCGCGCTCTCAGACGGCGGTACGATGCCAGATTAGTTGCCGTGGGATATTTTCTAAAAATACTCAATGCTTTTTTCCTCGCCCGAATCGCCCGGTCGCATTCCCCGTTCCACCAAGGGACAGGAGCTCGATTAATGTTCCCGGTCGTACGAGGGATACTTTTGGTAGCTGCCGCCAACAGCGTTGAACTTAGTTTATCGACGTTGTGCAACGCGTCGAAACTTGCGTCGTATTTATATTTAACGTGCGCTTGAAAAGTTGCCAGTCCGCACGGTTAATACGCCACTTTTCCGGAGGTTTTGAAATGGTGGGCGAAGAGTCTTCCTTAACGAGTAGAAGAGGAAAATGGTCACTCCCATAGAGATCGTTGTGGGTGGACATTTTCAGCTTTGGGGCTAGACTTCTCGAGCATAGACAAAGATCTATTGCTGAGAATTCCCCATTGAAGCTGTTAAAGCGGGTTTTTTCGCCACTATTTAATAAAAACAGGTTAAAATCCTCAATAAAGTTGGATAAAATTCGACCTCTCCTATTGCTTTGGGTTTCTGGACCTCCCAAGAGAGGATCATGGGCATTAAAATCTCCCATCAAAATGAACGGCTGAGGAAGCTGGTGGACAAGGGCTTCAAGGTTCAGGCGGGTCACCGTTGCACCCTCCGGCAGATACACGTTGCATAACGTCATCCTCTCAGGGGTGTGCAACGTGACAGCGACGGCCTGGAAGGGAGAGTTCAGTTGGACTCGCGAGGTGTAAAGGGCCTCACGGGCCGCCACTGCTACTCCCCCTTGGGCTCGTTGGCCACTTAGGTAATCCATTCTAAAAACAGTGAACCCCTTCAGAATACCCTTATCTTCAGCCTTAAAATGGGTCTCTTGGAGACAAATACAAGAGGGTTTAAAGTCTTGGATTAAAATGGCCAGCTCCTCCTTGTGCCGATAAAAGCCATTGCAGTTCCACTGCAGAATGGAACACATTTAAAGTGTTAAATTAAAATAAATAAATATATAAATAAATACGATGACAAAAAGGGAGATGACCAACTCTATTGAGGTTATCGCTTGAAGCGATGTTTCCTCTTCCACTCGTTTGCGAAGACCTCAGTATCAGAGATACTCTGGTCCTCTTCAATTACCTCCGGCTTCTTTGGCTTGACTGGAGGATGCGGGGAAGGTGTATTCTCACGCCCTTTTGGCGTGTTCCCCTTGGTGGTTTTTTGTGGGCTCTTCTTTGAAAGGCCCACAGCAGTAGGTGGCTCCTTGTCCCCCTTACTCTTTCCATCCTTCACCCTTTTGGGTTTAGGCACTTGCGTGTTTTCAATTGGGGATTCTTTCGGTATCTCCGTCTGCGTGGCGATGGTACACTTTACACATTGCGTGGTTGCAACGGAAGCAAAGGACCGGGAGAAAGTTGGAGCGATTAGCGCCCTGTATTTTCTCCTCGCTTCCGCATATGGGATTTTTTCAAGGGTTTTTATCTCCATGACTTTCCTCTCTTCTTTCATCTTCGGGCAATCACGAGAGTACACTGGGTGTGTACCCTCGAAATTGACACAAAGAGGTTCCGAAGAGCACTCTTTATCCTCGTGCGCGTCTTTGCCACATCGCGGGCAGGTGGCCTTACCCTCGCAGCGCGACGCGACATGGCCGAACCGTTGGCATTTGAAACAACGCACGGGATTTGGGATGAATGGCCTCACTGGTACCGATTCATAGCCCACAAACACCTTGTCGGGTAGTCTATCACGCGCAAACGTCAAGATCACGGAGGTGCTGTTTACGTTTTCTCCGTTGCGCCTTGTGGTGAGTCGACGACAATCAGTCACTCCCTGAGAGAACATTTCTCTCTTGATTTCTTCGATGTCCACGTATAGGAGGTCGTAGTGCCTGATGACTCCCCGACAGGTGTTAAGAGTGCGGTGCACCTCCACCTTCTTCGGAATGTCATGGAGCATTCCCATAGCAAGCAGTTTTTCGCTTTGTGTATCGTTCAGGGTCTCTATAAGAAGTGTACCATCCCGGAGCTTCTTCACGCTCTTTGGGTCCCCAGGCACAATCTGTGACAAAACTGCGAATTAAGAAAGGAGAAACCTTTTTCAAGGTTTCACCTTCCTTTATGCACGACATAATTAAATAGCGCTTACATGCGCCAATGCACTTTTCTCCCCCGCCGGTGTCCGGACGGGATCTTTTTAGTGGTGGAAAGGGTTTTTCCTCCATAATAATAAGTGATTCGTCCCTCGGCCTCCCCACCCGCCACGGAGCCACACATTTGGGACGCCACTCCGCCAAACCGGAGCGGTCGCCAGGGCTAACTCGAGGGATATAGCGCCTCAGGAGTGGTTTCATTTTCGGGGTGGATCTTCGGTGCAAGGGCCCACCAAAACCCTTACATCTCCGACCTCCCTACGCAGACCCCCACAACCTTGGCACTCGCCACCGGAGCAAAAACGCGACGGAAGCCGATTGACCGGGAGTGGCTAGTTCCCGGCCTCCCGTTTACGCGAAATCCGGGGCCGAAGAGGGATATCGCTCTCCGGTCCATACAGGGCATCCGAAACCCTGCTGGGAACCAGAAAGATCACCCTCCAGGATCCCCTTCTCTCCCTTACGGGTCTCCAGGCACGGCTAACACCTGGGCGGATCGCAGGCCGGATGGTATGGCCGCTCACAGACAGTGGATCCACAGCACTGTCCGGACGCATCCCTTGCTGGCTTGGGGTTTGTTTTCGGGGTTTTCTCCCCGCCCTTTTAGTCGCCTCTTACGACAAGCAGGGATACTGCGGGAGTATTCTCTATCCCCCTACCCGCGGGGGGGACTTGCATCGTATTTATATGTAAACGTATGCTTGAAAAGTGGCCAGTCCGCACGGTTAATACGCCACTTTTCCGGAGGTTTTGAAATGGTGGGCGAAGAGTCTTCTTTAACGAGTAGAAGAGGAAAATTGTCACTCCCACAGAGATCGTTGTGGGCGGACATTTTCACCTTTGGGGCTAGACATGTCGAGCATAGACAAAGATCTATTACTGAGAATTCCCCATTAAATCTGTTAAAGCGGGTTTTTTCGCCGCTATTTAATAAAAACAGGTTAAAATCCTCAATAAAGTTGGATAAGATTCGACCTCTCCTAGTACTTTGGGTTTCTGGCCCTCCCCAGAGAGGATCATGGGCATTAAAATCTCCCATCATAATGAACGGCTGAGGAAGCTGGTGGACAAGGGCTTCAAGATTCAGGCGGGTCACCGGTGCACCCTCTGGCAGATACACGTTGCATAACGTCATCCTCTCAGGGGTGTGCACCGTGACAGCGACGGCTTGGAATGGAGAGTTCAGTTGGACTCGCGAGGTGTAAAGGGCCTCAAGGGCCGCAACTGCTACTCCCCCCTGGGCTCGTTGGCCACTAAGGTCATCCATTCTAAAAACAGTGAACCACTTCAGAATACCCTTATCTTCAGCCTTAAAATGGGTCTCTTGGAGACAAATACAAGAGGGTTTAAAATCTTGGATTAAAATGGCCAGCTCCTCCTTGTGCCAATAAAAACCATTGCAGTTCCACTGCAGAATGGAACACATTTAAAATGTTAAATTAAAATGAATAAATAAATAAATAAATGTATAAATAAATAAGTTGACTAAAAAGGGAGATCACCAAATCTATAAAGGTTATCGCTTGAAGCGATGTTTCCTCTTCCACTCGTTTGCAAAGACCTCAGTATCAGAGATACTCTGGTCCTCTTCAATTACCTCCGGCTTCTTTGGCTTCACTGGAGGCGGCGGGGAAGGTGTATTCTCACGCCCTTTTGGCGTGTTCTCCTTGGTGGTTTTTTGTGGGCTCTTCTTTGAAGGGCCCACAGGAGTAGGTGGCTCCTTGTCCACCTTACTCTTTCCATCCTTCACCCTTTTGGGTTTAGGCACTTGCGTGTTTTCAATTGGGGATTCTTTCGGTATCTCCGTCTGCGTGGCGATGCTACACTTTACACATGGCGTGGTTGCAACGGAAGCAAAGGACCGGGAGAAAGTTGGGGCGATTAGTGCCCTATATTTTCTCCTCGCTTCCGCATATGGGATTTTTTCCAGTGTTTTAATCTCCATGACTTTCCTTTCTTCATTCATCTTCGGGCAATCACGAGAGTACACTGGGTGTGTACCCTCGCAATTGAAACAAAGAGGTTCCGAAGAGCACTCTTTATCCTCGTGCGTGTCTTTGCCACAGCGCGGGCAGGTGGCCTTGCCCTCGCAGCGCGACGCGACATGGCCGAACCGTTGGCATTTGAAACAACGCACGGGATTCGGGATGAATGGCCTCACTGGTACCGATTCATAACCCACAAACACCTTGTCGGATAGTCTATCACGCGCAAACGTCAAGATCACGAAGGTGCTGTTCACGTTGTCTCCGTTGCGCCTAGTGGTGAGTCGACGACAATCAGTCACTCCCTGAGAGAACATTTGTCTCTTGTTTTCTTCGATGTCCACGTATAGGAGGTCGTAGTGACTGATGACTCCCCGACAGGTGTTAAGTGTGCGGTGCACCTCCACCTTAATCGGAATGTCATGGAGCATTCCCATAGCAAGCAGTTTTTCGCTCTGTGTGTCGTTCAGGGTCTCTATAAGTAGTGTACCATCCCTGAGCTTCTTCACGCTCTTTGGGTCCCCAGGCACAATCTGTGATAACACTCTGCGAATTAAGAAGGGAGAAACCTTTTTCAAGGTCTCACCTTCCTTTGCACAAGACAATTAAATAGCACTTACATGCGCCGATACACTTTTCTCCCCCACCGGTGTCCGGACGGGATCTTTTTAGTGGTGGAAAGGGTTTTTCCTCCATAATAATAAATGATTCGTCCCTCGGCCTCCCCACCCGCCACGGAGCCACACATTTGGGACGCCACTCTGCCAAACCGGAGCGGTCGCCAGGGCTAACTCGAGGGATATAGCGCTCCTGGAGTGGTTGTCTGTTTCGGGGTGGATCTTCGGTGCAAGGGCCCACCAAAACCCTTACATCTCCGGCCTCCCTACGCAGACCCCCACAACCTTGGCACTCGCCATCGGAGCGAAAACGCGACGGAAGCCGATTGACCGTGAGTGGCTAGTTCCCGGCCTCCCGTTTACGCGATATCCGGGGCCGAAGAGGGATATCGCTCTCCGGTCCATACAGGGCATCCGAAACCCTGCTGGGAACCAGAAAGATCACCCTCCAGGATCCCCTTCTCTCCCTTACGGGTCTCCAGGCACGGCTAACACCTGGGCGGATCGCAGGCCAGATGGTATGGCCGCTCACAGACAGTGGATCCACAGCACTGTCCGGACGCATCCCTTGCTGGCTTGGGGTTTTTTTTTCGGGGTTTTCTCCCCGCCCTTTTAGTCGCCTCTTACGACAAGCAGGGATACTGCGGGAGTATTCTTTAACCCCCTACCCCCAGGGGGGCTCGAAACCAAGGGCAGCACCTAGGACAGGGGGAGTGTCTCTCCTTTTCCATGAGGACATTGGAGCCAAGGAATTGCTTATACCTCCAGACGCCATGTTAGGAGGTAACGAAGCGGTCCTTGTGGAGTGCCGCATTAGTTCAAGACTATCATCGTTTGCGGCTCTACTCGAACTCACGACCCCCTGCCGACACCGCTCCTGACCAATTTTCTTTCCCTAGGGAAGCCGTGCATCATCCTTGGTGACTTTAACGCCCAGAGCCAGTCAATTCGGGATGCGATCACCACGGACAAAGGTCGCCGGTTAAACCACTTTATCCTTTCGAAACCCCTTATCCGCTGAGACATCCCCTTCCCCACGTTCGTGGGCCAAGGACATTCCTACCCCGACCAGGCTCATGTTTCCCCTAACCTATTCTCCCTCACCGCTGACGTGACCATTGGAGACTGCATCACGTCCGACCATCTCCCTTTCTCTTTTACCTTGCAGGGCACGCGGAGGCCAGCAAGGCGGAGCTTCACAGTCACGGATTATAAGAACGCTGACTGGGAAGCATTCAATAAGACGATTGCTGATGCCACTGGGGAAGTCACCGCCCCGCTATCGACGGATGACGTCGATGATGCCCTTACACGGCTCACCGACGCGTCCAAGATGCAACAGCACGGCTACCCACGAAGCAGATCGATCCGTCCCGCCCGCCCCTTCCCGAGGATGTAGTTACATTAATTAAAAGAAAACATTCTCTACAGGCAATGGCTCCGCACTGGAGATCCGGACCTAAAGAAAGAATGCAACTGCTCAAACGCGATCATCCAGCGACGGGTGATAGCCTAAAAGGAGTAATCCTGGAGGATCGCCTGTTCCAAGCTTAATAGCAAGGACGGAGCAAATTTCTGGCGTCAGTTCCGAGACCTCTCAGTGAAGCAAGGAGTTTAACCTCACTACCTCATTAATAAGGATGGCATCGCTATCACCGATCCATGGGATAAGGCAGAGGAGTTCCGACGAGTATTATCCGAGGTGTTTCGCCCGAAGGAGGACCCGGCCTTCGATCAGGGCCACAAAGCAGCTTGCAGACGCCAATTAGACTCCTTGCCCAACTCCCTACTTCCTTTGCAGAGAGCGGAGAGAGCAGACCCGGATGGCCCCCTTTTATTTCTCATTAATAAGGAGGAAATGGCAACCCACAAGCCCCACCGACATACCGCTCCGGGGACGGACGGTATTACCATACGTCACATCCAAAAAGACCCTGCCTGTTACAAGGCACTCATTACTAATATTCAACACCCTACTCTCTCTAGGATACTCACCCCGGAGATGGAAATCCATGACCATTGTCATCCCTCCTAAACCGGGGAAGAACAACAGGGCTGAGAACTTCCGCCCCATTTGCCTCACCAGCGTCATTGGCAAATCGTTCGAGACGATCATCACCCGGCGCCTCACAGACCATTTCAACGATAATGGCGTTCTACCGCCCCATCAGTTTGGTTTTCGCCCCAACAGGTGCACGACGGACCCGCAGTTTCCTGACTAACACGGCGGCCGAAGCGATCAACCGACGACAATACGTGGCAGCCCTCTACTTGGACATCAAGAGAGCTTTCGACAGTGTGGCATGACGGCCTCATTGGGAAGCACTCTCTAGCCCAAGGCGTAACCCCCCTACTTCTAAGATTAATATCCTCTTTCCTTCATCAGAAGCAGGCAAGGGTGAAAGTCAACGGACACATCTCCTCTCCCTTCCCCTTGCTCGCAGGCGTCCCTCAGGGCACCGTCCTCTCTCCTCTGATGTTCACCTTGTTCTGTTGGGATATGCTCACAGACAAAAACCACGGCAAGCGAGTCACTCTCGCCAATATGCCGACGACACGGCACCGTGATTACAGGCGCAGCGGGTTGAAACGGCCTTGAAACATCTGCAGCGTGCAGCTTCGACCCTCGTGGGCTGGTTTCAGAGATGGCGCCTGCGGCCAAACCCGCTGAAATCCATTTTCATGGTGTTTGCCGGGAGCCACGAAAACCGTGGAACCGGCATCTCACCTCCCTCCATCTCTCTGTGGAACAGAGCTATCCTTCCATCCAAATCCGTTACCTACCTAGGCGTCCACATTGACAAACATCTCTTTCAGACAACACACGGGTGCCGTGAGGGCGAGTTGCAGCCGCAGTGCCAACCTTATGCGGGCCGTCCGGGCTATCGGCCACGGGGTCTCCGAGGGCTGTGGGGTGCTTCTGTACAAGGCCTTTATCAGGCCTGTGCTGGAGTACGCCTCACTCGCGGTACTCCCTATGGGCAATGGCATCGAGCGCTATGCGTCTTTTGAGCGGAGGGTCCTGCAACGATTGCTCCTCCCACCTGACGCCCTCAGGGAATATATCTATGATCGTGCTGATGTCGAACCCATACTCCACAGGTTGTGCCGCACCCGATGCAGAACAGCGGCTTGCCTCGCGGACTACAACGTGGAGCTGCTCACCACTATCAAGGGCAACATGGGAGACCTGCTACGTCGCCGGCCAGTAATAAAGCTGCAGTCGCCGGCACGGATCATCCACACCACCTTCCCAAGATATTACCCTGAAATCACCTTACCCGCATACCGCGGCCGAACAGAGCTGCCCACTCCCACGTGTCTGCTCCCGGACCCCGACCTGCCGCTCTTCCGTCCCCCTCGCCGAAGAACAAAGAAGCAACCCAACGAAAGTGAAGTGCAGTGAAAACGTATTATTGATTTTTCCAGTGAACTTTTAGCAAGGACTATCAATATTGTTCATTACATTATTGATTTTATCGTCCATATATTCTATAATACTTTTGTGTTCCCGTAATCCTTCTACCCTCTTAATTTTCAATATCTCTTCTTCGGTGGTCTGGCGGAGGTTTTACGGGTTTCCCTCCACCCTTGGGTGAATGCCGGGCCAATACCGCTCCCACTGAAAAGAAAAGAAAGGTTTTCCGCAAACGCTACCATCTTTGTAGCCTTTCCTTATTTATTTTTTTCCACCCCGAAGGGGAGTCTATCCTAAAACGGGGTTTCCGTATTGTTTTTGTTATGTTTCCACCATATATTCTATATATCTCTTGTACAGTTCTTACGGGAATAAAAACCTTTAACACAAACTGAAAAAGGAGTGGCAATCATCGCTTTTTTCAAGTAACACTGTTCGATTACTTCAAGAAAGAAAACAGCAGCCACACAGACAGTGGGTGGTAAAGCCCAGGTTGCAGGGCACCCGGGAGGAGTGGCTAACTAACCACCACTTTCACATTCCCGGGTGGCGCTCTGCGCCTCATCAAAATTAAATCGGTCGCCTCATTTCGACTATCCGGTGAAGCGCCCCCTGGGTGCTCACCGGTGAACTGGGTGAGTCCCCACGCTAAGGTTTCCGATAAATCTAACCAATACAAAACAGTCATACACTAGCACATCAGTGTGTGACCAACACGATGTATGACCGGCTCTCCACGCCGGCTCCTTCCGCTGCCCAGGATCTCTGCTCTTCAGCGGTGTTACTCTCGGCGAAACGCCCGGAATCCTAAGGGACTCCGTCAATATCGAACCTTTTCAGGCAAAAATACCCGAAAAGGCCGAAAAGATGAAGTGTCCGAAGGACTCCGTCACTGTCGTACCATTTCGGAGCACATGGCTCCGAAATGGCCGTTGGACTTTCTGCGTTTCGCCGGCGGCTGGTCTTCCTCGTTGCCGGTGCCCGCGCGTGGTCGCGGGTGCTTATCCCACGGGAGCACCACAGCATCGGTGATGCTGCGGATTTCCCCGTGAGATGAAGCTGCTGTTCGTTTCCGGAAGGAGTCGGTCTGGGCGCGAAGGACAGCATCCAGCGGTGGAAGGTTGGCGATCTCCCAAAGCGCGTCGTTCCCATGGGTCCAGCCAAGGCGCAGCGTCACTCTCAGGTGCTTCCTATCCGCGGTGCAAAGGATGGCTCTCGCCTTCTTGCACATTACGCCACACCATGCAGGTGTAGCGTAAGTGAGAATCGGGCGAAGAACCGCCGTGAATAGTTGAAGTCGCTGACGGAGAGGAAGACACGGATGTCCGAGGATGGGCGCGAGAATATGCCGCAATTCCCGATGCTCTCCTAGCGTGGTTCACCATGTTGAGGCGCTTGTCGAGAAGTACGCCCAGGTAGAGAACGGATCTCTTCCAAGGAACTTCCGTCACTCCGACGAGTATTTCGCCGGGCTCCTTCGGTCCCTTGGAAAAGACGATCGCGTGGGTTTTCTTCTCGTTGACACCGACTCTCCAGCAGGAATACAAGTTGGCAAGGGCATCTACCGCCGTCTGGAGATACTTCGCTGCCAGGTGCTGTCTGCAGGATCTTGCCAAGATCGCCGTGTCGTCCGCGTACGTTGCGACGAGAACGTTCTTCCGTGGTCCGCTGGTATATCCGGGGTGAAGATGTTGAAGAGAAGTGGCGAGAGCAAACTCCCTTGCGGAACGCCTGCTCTAATTTTCCGCTTCTCCGATGTTGCGTCACCCCAGCTTACACGAAAGGTTCGTCCCGAAGCCAAGATGCCGCTATCCTCGTCCACCATCATGGAAAGCCGAAGCACTCAAGATTCCACAGCAATCCCTCGTGCCACACCCGATCGAAAGCCTTGCTGACGTCAAAGAAGGCGCCGGCGGTGGAATGCCGTCGGTTGAAACCTTCAGTGACGAAGTTCAGCAGACGGGCGACCTGGTGCGTCGTGGAGTGCTCGCTGCGGAAGCCGAATTGGTGCTCTGGCAGGACGTTCAGCTCCTCTGCGATGATGACGAGGTGACGAAGAAGGACCCGCTCGAACAGCTTTCCCAAGCCGTCAAGCAACGAGATTGGACGAAAGTTCGCCGGCGATGGCGATTTCCCCGCTTTCCGAATGCATACAACGCGGGCCTCCTTCCACCGGGATGGGAAGTACCCGATGGCGAGACACGCGTTGAAGATGCAAAGAACCATGGTAGCGAGGGAAACCGGAATCTGGGCGATGACTGCGTTCGCAATCCCGTCCGGTCCGGGCGCCTTACGAGGATTTAAAGCTCGTATGGCCCCTCAAAGGTCCGTCTCGTCGATGGTCGGCGGCATCTCTCCGTGGTCACGGACGTGGTGTGGCGTCCTTGGCGGCTTCACAGCTGACAGCAGGGGATCGGGTAGGTCTTCGTCTCCATCGGCAGGAGCGAAGACGTCCTCTAGGTGGGCGGCCATCCCCGATGCCTTCTCCTCCGGCGAGCGCAGCATCTTAGCCGGTGTCCTCAGCGGAGCCTCCTCGCGGTACTCCCCCTGGAGATTTCTTGCCATTCGGCACAAGGATCCGTCTTCTGGGGAAAAGGAGGAAACCATATTTCCGAGATTTCGGCCCTCAATGTGGCGATGGCGTCCCGGATACTGTGCTAGGCAGCGTTGAGGCGGGATTTCTCCTCCGGGCAGCGGGATCTCTGGTAACTGTGTCGGAGCCGATTTTTCTCCCGGATTTGGTCGCGGATCGCCCTCGGGAGCGCCAGATGGTTCCATTCCCGAGCTGGGCGCTCGGGAATTGATGTCGCCGTCGCCGACTGCACGGATTCCGTCAGAATATCGACCTCACGGTCGATTTCATCAGGAGAGCCGACAGACGGGGGAAGCGGCATGTTCCCGAATTTCTCCGTGACCTTCATCCGGAAGAGATCCCAGTCGGCAGCAGCGTAGTCCCGGAATGTCCTCGGTGTCTCCAGCGGGCGCCTCGCTAGCTGGAAGAGAACTGGCAAGTGGTCGCTATCCAGTGCGTGATGCACTCTCGGAGAGAGCGCCGTCGGCAATCCTGCGTGCACGGCTTTGTCCAGCACGTCGCTCGTTCCGTGGGCAGAGAAATGAGACGGCGTGCGCGGACCGATGACGGCGAGTCCCTCGACGGAAGTCCACTAACGCGGATGAATTCCTCGGGCGTTCTCAATCCGGGAATGCCAATCCGCGTGCTTCGCATTGAAATCCCGAGCGGCTATCGTGGGAAAGGATCCCGCGAATATTGCCGCGAGTTCTTCTGTGCGAAGCATCGCCTTCGGCTTGATGTAGACTGAAGCGAGGCGAAGAGGACCTTCGCCGCACTCCAGATCTATCGCTGTGGCCTCCGTCGATTTGAAGCTCGGCCACGTAAACCGCTGCGCACGCAGGTGGGTAGCTACCAGGATTGCAGTTCCTCCTCCACGATGCCTCCGGTCGTCCCTGAAGACGCGGTATTCCGGTACACTCCAGCGGTCCCTCGGTGTCAGGTGCGTCTCTTGGAGCAGAGCAATCTCGCATGTCTGTCGAGACAGAAATGCGAGAAGCTCCGGGGTCTTCCTTGCCATGGCGCCTCCTACATTCCAGGACGCGATGACGATGTTCCGTCGTCTTGGAAGTGGATTATCCATGGCGGGCGGTGAGAAGAGCCGGACTGCTGGAGCGTCGCCGAGGACCTGTAGCTGCGATTGTAGGGCACCCGAGATGGAAGCGAGCGTCCCGAGGACACTCAGAAGTGTTCGTCGGCGGCGACGAAGTCCGAAGTGGCCCCAAAAGAGCCGAAGACTGTGGCTGCGAATTCCTTTCGAGACGCCGGCGTTCTCTAATGGGGATTCGCATGGATGCGGCCGTCTCGGTACGGGTCGGAGCCGGCGTCGGAAGCGTCGAAAAATTAATTCCGAGGCGCTGACGCGGAACGGTCTTCTGAGGTGCTGGACCGATTAATGCATTTCCGCAATTCCATGCATTCCTCATCCCCAGGACCCCTGCGGGAATACTCGCAGCTGGGGCAGTAGCCACGGGCTTCTTCTGCGCTGCGACCGGTGCGTTGGCTGCTCCTTTCCCCCGACGGCCGCGACGCTTCTTCCCCGGTTTTGCTCTCGGCGCTCCTCTGCGAGCCATTTTTCGCGCAGTGGCGAAAAAGCTGCGTGCCCGCCGTTGCATCTCGGGCATTTCTCTGGGGTGTCCCTTGGGAATCCTGAAGGGAGTGCCCTCCGGAGCAGAAAGGAGAGCGGGGTGACGCCGTGCAAAACAAGGAACCGTGGCCGAAACGGGAGCATCGGTGGCACAGCTGAGGGTATCTATACTCGTACAGACGCCCCGCGATGACGCTGTTTCCAACGTATCGCAGTGCCTTCATCGCCTGCATCGTCCACTTGTCTGAGAGGAAGACGGCGACCACGAACACGCCGATCGGCTTTCCCTCTGCTGTCAACTGGCGGCAGAGACGGGCGTCGATGTCTAGGGCGCGTAAATCTTCGAGGAGATCCTCGCTTGTTTGCCGCGGCGACAGCCCACGGATGGTGAAGGACGTCGTCTTCTCCTACGAAATATCTGGGATTATCCCCCCCCACGAAAAAAAAAGTACACACTGCCTAAAGATATTACTCTTCTATGAGTCTTTCCTATTTCTGTTAATTTTAAATATCATGTTTCTTCCTAGTTGTAACCGCTTCACGGCCTTGCGCATTTGTGGGTTAAGAAATCAGTATTTCTCCGCCCCGATCTCATTTTCTCCCGCCATTTCGGAAAGGCCGCCTCACCACCTTCCGCAGCGACCGATTAGTGCCTGTTTTTTTGTTTTTATAATTGTTTATTAAAATTCTAATTTCCCCTTACTTCACGTGCCGCCTCACGGCGTAATCGTATTCAAAACTTCCCGCTCGTATGCTCCAAACCGGTACGATAGTTAAGTAATCTAGCGGAGCGCTTCACGCAATTTTCTTGACTAGACGAGACTACTCACTACTGGAGACTGAGGACTGGAGCTTTGAGCGGAACCTTCTTGGAGCAGAGCAAACCTGATCGAGTGAATTGCCGTTTCCTTTCGAGGTTAAGGGGAATCTTCTCCCTGTGTTCGAGGGGAAGATGTCCGGACACAGGCGTTCGTCCTCTTTGGGCGAAAGCCCCCCATCCTTTGGGAAAATCACGCCTGCTGGACTGCTGACGATATTTTCTTCGGAAACATCAACTGCGGCACCTCCAGATCCACCCGAACTGACGACGCAAGTTCCTGAGACGAATGGTCCTTCATGGGGCCATGAGACCACCACCTCCGCCATGGAGGAGACAACGACCGCTGAAATTAAGCTGAGGGTTTCTGGAAATCCTTCCCTTAAACCTAAGGAGACAACTTCTGGAGCGATGGATGATGGCGCTGAACCGGCGCTTTCGTCAGACGAGGCTGGCGGCGACGGGTTTACGGTCGTCTCGAAGGCGAAGAAGAAGAGGACAGCTCCTAGCTCGCCGACACCTGCCACCTGCGAAGCCGATATTGAAGATCGCCCGAAGAAACCTTGCGTCCCTGCCATCGTCATATACGGTGTAACTGGGATTAGCGAGGTCATTACCGCTCTTGAGGAGAAGATCGGAAAGGCGTTCGAGCTGGAGGCCAGACGTGCCTCTACTCACCTTTTGGTTGAATCAATAGCGGATCACAAGGCAGCGGTGGATCTTCTGGGGAATTTGAATATTCAATTTCACACGCACCCGATTGACGGAATCCCGGGTGTCAGATACCTGATTAAAGGTATCTCCCTTTGGATCCCTACAAGCGAGGTTACAAATGCCCTCGTAAAACTTGGCTACGAGGTACGGAGCGTCAGGCAGATGACTGTCATGGAGGCCGGAATACCAGTTCCCATTGATCGACGCATCTGCAACCTCATCAAGACTCCAAGGGCAGTGAATGCATTCGACATCAAGAAGATCCTTCACTGTCGGGTGCAGGTGGAAGCATTCCGTGGAGAGAGCGGCCCGACGCAGTGCCTAAACTGTCTCCGATTTGGGCACATTGCAGTCGCTTGCAGGTGCGCGCCACGATGCTTTCGCTGTGCAGGCTCGCAGCACATTGAAGCGTGCAAGAGGACGCGGTCTGATGCAGCGACATGCGTCAACTGCGGAGGCGAACATGCAGCAGTATCGAGGAAATGCCCCACATTTTTGGAGGCCCAGCAACGCCACCGACTACCAGGAAAAGCGCCGGCGCAAATCCGGAGCACCACCTGGAAGCCGAAACTAGTGACTCCTCCCAAAGTCACAGCACCCGGGCGGCCGGTGACTGCAACAGTCACCTTTTCCTCGATGCTGAGACGGGAAGAAGTTGCCATCGACACCGCAGAAACCAGGGAAAAAGGCGACGTCACCTCCCCACCTCCGAGAGAAGAGGAAAGCAGGGGGGAAGAAAAAGAACCTCCTAACCAAGCCGTCGCAGCGGTAGAACCTGACCAGGAGAAGAAGGCGAAGAAAAAGAAGAAGGGTACCACAAAACCCCTTCCCCTAAATCCTCCCCAAGAGGAGGAAATCACCACGCTTCCACCTTCTGTAGTGGAGAAGAGGGACACGAGAACCTGTGAAACCAGCTACTGCGCCTGATAAGGAAGTGGTGACTGCGAAAGGAGAGGACGATAGGGAGCTATGGGAAACCATAGCTATCATCTGCAAAACGCTTCGAAGATACGTTACCTCGAGGGAGGGACAACTTCTCCTCACCGTCCTGGAGGGGCTAGCGAGCACGAGGTCCACCGTGAACCATCATGGCTAAGGGCCCATTGGTGCTCACCCAGTGGAACGCCAATGGGATCCTCCGTCGTCGGGAGGAATTCCGAGCGTTCCTACAGGACAGAAACGCCAAAATCGCTGCCGTCAATGAAACCCACCTCCGACCAGTTGACAACTGGAAGATTCAGGGATGGTCCATCTATCGGGCCGATCGGGATGCTCGCCGTCAGTTGATCCCATCAGGAGGAGTGGCGTTATTGGTTCACCAAAGTGTAGAGCATCGAGCGTGCAGGACCTTTACTCACCCGCATGCTGAAGCCTGCTCGGCGGACATCAAAACGAGGGAAGGATGTATTAAAGTGTCATCGATTTACTATCCTCCGGCAAAACCATGGTAGTAGTTTTAGGAGTTTGTAGGGTGCGTCGACAGCTATGGTCATTTTGCACCACTGTCATAACGTAAAACTTATGTTACTTTTAAACTAGGAATAAGTAAACAAATAAATACGAATAAATATATAAATAAATAATATACACAAAAAAAAAGGAAAATGCTAAAATCAAAAGCATTAAAATTATGAGCTCCAAAGCTAAAACTGCCCCATTAAACCAGTATACCTTAAAAAACTTAAGACTCTGTTTAAAGACCCAGAGTCATCCCCTAAAATATTTCTTAAGTCTCCCCTTATCTTCAACATGTCTCTGGCCCTTTGGTATGTTGTACATTCCGTCAGGATATGTTTTATCGTCAGGGGTTGGAAACACTCATTGCAGCGGGGCTGTTCTTTTACCTCCGCAAAGAGGTACGAATGAGTGAGGGCAGAGTGTCCTATTCTTTGGCGCGTAATCATGACCTCTTCCCTCCGAATTTTCCGGATGGAAGAGGACCATGGTGAAACGACCGGTTTTATTGCCCTGAGTTTATTATTTTGCAGAGACCGCCAAGTCTCCTTCCACTGATGCAGGACCAAGTTCCGCAAGGCGGACTTTACGTCCTCCATTGGAACCAAGGTGGAGTCGGTCTCGGGTTGTCGAAGGGCATCCTTCGCTGCCTGGTCAGCTTTTTCGTTACCTTTTATGCCGACGTGACCGGGAGTCCATATTAAGAAGACCCTGTTCCCCTTTCTCTGAAGGGACAACAGGGTATAATGGATCTCCTGGACTATCGGGTGCACAGGTGCAAAGACCGATAAAGATTTCAGGGCGCTCAACGAGTCTGTGCAGATGAGGAAAGAGTAGTAGTAGTTTTGGGTTTTAGGGTGCGTCGACAGCTAAGGTCATTTTGCACCACTCATTAAATATAATACTAAAATTCCTTTTTACTTAGGAATAATAAATAAATAAATAAATACGGTTAAATATAAATAAATAAATAATTGTTAAAATCAAAAGCATTAAAATTATGAGCTCCAAAGCTAAAGCTGCCCCATTAAACCGGTTGACCTTAAAAAACTTAGGACTCGGTTAATAGACCCAGAGTCATCCCCTAAAATATTTTTTAAGTCTCCCCTTATCTTCAACATGTCTCTGGCCCTTTGGTATCTTGTACATTCCGTCAGGATATGTTTTATCGTAAGGGGTTGGAAACACTCATTGCAGCGGGGCTGTTCTTTTACCTCCGCAAAGAGGTACGAATGAGTGAGGGCAGAGTGTCCTATTCTCAGGCGCGTAATCATGACCTCTTCCCTCCGAATGTTCCGGATGGAAGAGGACCATGGTGAAACGACCGGTTTTATTGCCCTGAGTTTATTATTTTGCAGAGACTGCCAAGTCTCCTTCCACTGATGCAGGACCGAATTCCGCAAGGCGGCCTTCACGTCCTCCATTGGGACCAAGGTGGAGTCGGTCTCGGGCTGTCGAAGGGCATCCTTCGCTGCCTGGTCAGCTTTTTCGTTGCCTCTTATGCCGACGTGACCAGGAGTCCATATAAAGGAGACCCTGTTCCCCTTTCTCTGAAGGGACAACAGGGTATAATGGATCTCCTGGACTATCGGGTGCACAGGTGCAAAGACCGATAAAGATTTTAGGGCGCTCAACGAGTCGGTGCAGATGAGGAAAGAGCCATTGCTTTCTTTTATTTCTCCTAGGGCCGTCCTTATGGCTGACAGCTCGGCTGTAAAAATGCTGCAAGAAGTGTGCAGTTTTTTCCTCACGACTCCATGGTAGTGGGACACGACTGCATAGGCACACGCAGATTCTGACTTTGACCCGTCAGTGTAGACTGGGACAAAGTCAGAAAGTGAGCTGAGGACGGCACTGAAGAGCTGCTGGTATTCGGAATCGGTCGTTTTGGCTTTGCGGCGTGCACTGGCAATGAGTTTAATATCCGGCATTGGTGTTAACCAAGGCGGATACTTAGCATAGGAGACGGGGCATATTTGAGGAAATGTAAAATTTACCTCATTAATAAAATCATTAAAACGAACGGCAAAGGGTCTAGTTGCCCTTCTCCGCCTGTTAAATAAGTCTAAAAACCGTTGGTTAAAAACTATGTTAAAACAAGGGTGGATTGTCTCTGATAAAATTTTACAGGCATAGTTGCCCATTAAAATCATCCTGCGGGTTTCCAACGGAGGCTCCCCTGCGTCTGCAAGTAGGCTTGGGACTGGGCTTGTTCTAAATGCCCCGGTGGCCAACCGTATCCCAGCATTGTGGACACATGTGAGTGGTCTCAAGTAAGACTCTCGTCCTGAGGAATAAACTATGGAACCATAGTCCAATTTGGATCGCACCAAGCCTCTGTACAATAAAAGCATGGTGGTGCGGTCTGCTCCCCAAGTGGAGTGAGTTAAAAACTTTAAAACGTTGAGGGTTTGGCGACACCTCTCGCGTAACACGCGGATATGCTCCCGCCAGTTCAGCTTTTGGTCCAGGATCATGCCGAGAAAGCGGACGGACTCCACAAATGGAAGAATCCTACCCAACAGGGTTAGGGTCGGGGTAACGTGGTAACCGCGAACACGGTGAAAGTGCACGCATTTCGTTTTCTCCATGGAGAAACGAAATCCGTTCTTTCGCGACCACTCTCCCAGTTTGTTTAGAGTCACCTGGGCTTGCCTGGAAGCGTTTGGCAGTCGTGTCGACCGGCAAAATATGGCTAGGTCGTCCACATAGAGCGATGCCATCACCGGGGCATTGATGCATTCCACCACGTCGTTGATGGCGATGGCAAATAACGTCACGCTCAGTACTGAACCCTGGGGTACCCCGTTCTCCTGTGTAAAAGATCGGGATAAGTGCTTCCCAGTCCTTACTTTAAAAAGGCGGTTAGTTAAAAAATTTCTGATAAATAGGGCCATGTTGCCTCTAAATCCCCACTTGTGGAGCGTGTTGAGGATTCTCCATCTCCACACACTATCATAGGCCTTCTCCAGGTCGAAGAAGACTGCTATGACGTGTTGACGGTGGAGAAAGGCTTCCTGGATGAAGTTCTCAGTGCGCACCAGATGGTCTGTCGTGGACCTGCCACGCCGAAAGCCGCACTGAGCGTCGGAGAGCAGGTGTCGACTCTCCAAGCACCACATGAGACGTCGGTTTACCATCCGTTCCATCACCTTGCACAGGCAGCTGGTGAGAGATATGGGACGGTAGTTGTTCGGGTCATTTTTGTCCTTGCCCTGTTTTGGGATTGGTATCACGATGGACTCTCGCCAGGCATTTGGAAAACTGCCCTCGTTCCAAATTTGGTTGAGGGTATTTAGGACCTCCCCAATCGCAGTTTCCGGAATGTTCCGGAGAAATGCGTTGTGGATTTCGTCCGCCCCTGGCGAGGTGTAATGGGAGTCTTCGATGGCGGATTTAAGCTCCCAGGACGTGAAAGGCTCATTGTAATATTCCCGTGTAGGACCTGCACCAAATTTGAGGGGGACTCTCTCGCATCGCCTCTTCCTGTACACAAAGTCCGCGGTATAGCCCTCGTCACTGCTATTGGCCGCGAACTGACTGGCAAATATGTTGCTTATTTCGGCAGGTGAATTAACCACCCGGCCAGCAACAAGCAATGGCGAGATGACAAATGAGCCCTTGGACCCGGAGATTTTCTTCACTTTGTCCCATACCTGACCAAGCGGCGTGCGATGGTTGATGGTAGAGACGTATTCTATCCAGGAAGCCCTCTTGGCCTCCTTCACGGCCCTTCGAGCTCGCGCTCTCAGGCGGCGGTACGATGCCAGATTAGTTGCCGTGGGATATTTTCTAAAAATTTTCAATGCTTTTTTCCTCGCCCGAATCGCCCGGTCGCATTCCCCGTTCCACCAAGGGACAGGAGCTCGATTAATGTTCCCGGACGTACGAGGGATACTTTTCGTAGCTGCCGCCAACAGCGTTGAACTTAGTTTATCGACGTTGTGCAACGCGTCGAAACTAGCGTCGTGTTTATATGTAAACGTACGCTTGAAAAGTGGCCAGTCCGCACGGTTAATACGCCACTTTTCCGGAGGTTTTGAAATGGTGGGCGAAGAGTCTTCTTTAACGAGTAGAAGAGGAAAATGGTCACTCCCACAGAGATCGTTGTGGGTGGACATTTTCAGCTTTGGGGCTAGACTTCTCGAGCATAGACAAAGATCTATTGCTGAGAATTCCCCATTAAAGCTGTTAAAGCGGGTTTTTTCGCCGCTATTTAATAAAAACAGGTTAAAATCCTCAATAAAGTTGGATAAAATTCGACCTCTCCTATTGCTTTGGGTTTCTGGCCCTCCCCAGAGAGGATCATGGGCATTAAAATCTCCCATCAAAATGAACGGCTGAGGAAGCTGGTGGACAAGGGCTTCAAGGTTCAGGCGGGTCACCGGTGCACCCTCTGGCAGATACACGTTGCATAACGTCATCCTCTCAGGGGTGTGCACCGTGACAGCGACGGCCTGGAATGGAGAGTTCAGTTGGACTCGCGAGGTGTAAAGGGCCTCACGGGCCGCAACTGCTACTCCCCCTTGGGCTCGTTGGCCACTTAGGTCATCCGTTCTAAAAACAGTGAACCCCTTCAAAATACCCTTATCTTCAGCCTTAAAATGGGTCTCTTGGAGACAAATACAAGAGGGTTTAAAATCTTGGATTAAAATGGCCAGCTCCTCCTTGTGCCGATAAAAGCCATTGCAGTTCCACTGCAGAATGGAACACATTTAAAGTGTTCAGTTAAAATAAATAAATAAATAAATAAATATATAAATAAATAAGATGACTAAAAAGGGAGATGACCAACTCTATTGAGGTTATCGCTTGAAGCGATGTTTCCTCTTCCACTCGTTTGCGAAGACCTCAGTATCGGAGATACTCTGGTCCTCTTCAATTACCTCCGGCTTCTTTGGCTTGACTGGAGGCGGCGGGGAAGGTGTATTCTCACGCCCTTTTGGCGTGTTCCCCTTGGTGGTTTTTAGTGGGCTCTTCTTTGAAGGGCCCACAGGAGTAGGTGGCTCCTTGTCCACCTTACTCTTCCCATCCTTCACCCTTTTGGGTTTAGGCACTTGCGTGTTTTCAACTGGGGATTCTTTCGGTATCTCCGTCTGCGTGGCGATGGTACACTTTACACATTGCGTGGTTGCAACGGAAGCAAAGGACCGGGAGAAAGTTGGAGCGATTAGCGCCCTGTATTTCCTCCTCGCTTCCGCATATGGGATTTTTTCAAGGGTTTTTATCTCCATGACTTTCCTCTCTTCTTTCATCTTCGGGCAATCACGAGAGTACACTGGGTGTGTACCCTCGCAATTGACACAAAGAGGTTCCGAAGGGCACTCTTTATCCTCGTGCGCGTCTTTGCCACAGCGCGGGCAGGTGGCCTTGCCCTCGCAGTGCGACGCGACATGGCCGAACCGTTGGCATTTGAAACAACGCACGGGATTTGGGATGAATGGCCTCACTGGTACCGATTCATAGCCCACAAACACCTTGTCGGGTAGTCTATCACGCGCAAACATCAAGATCACGGAGGTGCTGTTTACGTTTTCTCCGTTGCGCCTTTTGGTGAGTCGACGACAATCAGTCACTCCCTGAGAGAACATTTCTCTCTTGATTTCTTCGATGTCCACGTATAGGAGGTCGTAGTGACTGATGACTCCCCGACAGGTGTTAAGAGTGCGGTGCACCTCCACCTTAATCGGAATGTCATGGAGCATTCCCATAGCAAGCAGTTTTTCGCTTTGTGTATCGTTCAGGGTCTCTATAAGAAGTGTACCATCCCGGAGCTTCTTCACGCTCTTTGGGTCCCCAGGCACAATCTGTGACAAAACTCTGCGAATTAAGAAAGGAGAAACCTTTTTCAAGGTTTCACCTTCCTTTATGCACGACATAATTAATAGCGCTTACATGCGCCAATACACTTTTCTCCCCCGCCGGTGTCCGGACGGGATCTTTTTAGTGGTGGAAAGGGTTTTTCCTCCATAATAGTAAATGATTCGTCCCTCGGCCTCCCCACCCGCCACGGAGCCACACATTTGGGACGCCACTCCGCCAAACCGGAGCGGTCGCCAGGGCTAACTCGAGGGATATAGCGCTTCTGGAGTGGTTGTCTGTTTCGGGGTGGATCTTCGGTGCAAGGGCCCACCAAAACCCTTACATCTCCGACCTCCCTACGCAGACCCCCACAACCTTGGCACTCGCCACCGGAGCGAAAACGCGACGGAAGCCGATTGACCGGGAGTGGCTAGCTCCCGGCCTCCCGTTTACGCGAAATCCGGGGCCGAAGAGGGATATCGCTCTCCGGTCCATGCAGGGCATCCGAAACCCTGCTGGGAACCAGAGAGATCACCCTCCAGGATCCCCTTCTCTCCCTTACGGGTCTCCAGGCACGGCAAACACCTGGGCGGATCGCAGGCCAGATGGTATGGCCGCTCACAGACAGTGGATCCACAGCACTGTCCGGACGCATCCCTTGCTGGCTTGGGGTTTGTTTTCGGGGTTTTCTCCCCGCCCTTTTAGTCGCCTCTTACGACAAGCAGGGATACTGCGGGAGTATTCTCTATCCCCCTACCCGCGGGGGGGAAAACCATGGGACGGAAACCTAATCCTCCAACTCATCGGAGACGGCAGTGGAGCAGCGCTTATTCTCGGGGATCTGAATGCTCGCCACCCAACCTGGGACCCGATCGGCCGAAACCCCAGAGGAAGAGCGCTGAGGGCATTGGCGGACGAGGAAGGACTCACAATACTCGGCCCGACGGAGCCGACACACGCGAGGGGCGGTGTCCTGGATATTGCCATCGCTCGTGGTGTTAGGACATCGCTCAGCATACATACGTGTGTCGAGCTCTCGTCGGATCACAATCCAACGATTCTCCTAATGGGAACCAGAGCTCCAAGAGTTCCCCAGGCGAGCAGGTGGGACTACCAAAGAGCAGACTGAGCTTCCTACAGGAGCCACATCGCCTCGAAGCTACCGAAGGACGCCGAGGAACCTACGACGGGCGAAGAAGCAGATGACATGGTACGTCATCTTGTAGATACGATTAACATTGCCATGGAGTCTTCCATTCCAAGGAAGAAGGTGCACCCACATTTCCTTTGGATTCTACTCCCGACCCCGGTGCGTGCACTCATCAGGCGCCGAAACAACATACGTCGGCTGTGGCAGCGGTACCGAACCATAGACCTGAAGAGGCAGCTTAAAGCCCTGAACGAGGAAGTCCACATTGCCCTAGCGGAAGTCCGGAAAGACCACTGGGAATCCCACCTGGAGGAGGAACTCCTCAATGAAGACGGGGAAGAGAGCATGAATGGCGTGTGGAAACTGTGCAGGAAACTGCGCGGCTCTCAGCACACCGACCCTCTCATTATAAGCGGCAATCACGTGGCGGCCTCCCCGGCGGAGAAGGTGGAGATGCTAGCGAGGTATCTCGAAGGTGTCTTCACTCCGAACCCAGGGAACAGTGCTTCCGCGAGGATTGAGACGGAAATCCACGATGCTGAGGAAGTCAATGACGAGATTCCTACGCCTGTCATCGAGAAAGAAGACATCATAGCGGTCATACGTCTCCTACACCCAAGGAAGGCGCCCGGCAGTGACGGCATTTCCAATAACGTCATCCGGGAACTTCCGAAGGCGGCGGTGGCGTACCTGGCCAATATCTTTAACGGCTGCGTCAGGATTTCATTCTTCCCGTCCACCTGGAGGAGAGCAAGAATCATCTGCCTTCCAAAGTCGCAGAAGACTGAGTTGGGTCGCGGAGACTTCCGGCCCATCTCCCTTCTGGACGGCTTTGGAAAGATATTCGAAAGAATATTGCAGGGGCCAATCTGCGACTTCATAAGGGCAGAAGAAATTCTCCCGGAAGAACAGTTCGGCATCCGCGAACGGCACTCAACGACCCATCAACTAGCGAGGACTACGGACTTCATCACGGACGCCTTCAATAGGAGGATGGTGGTGGCCGGTGCCTTCTTTGACATAAGGAAGGCATTCGACCGCGTTTGGCACCCAGCCCTTCTTTTGAAGATGCAGCGACTCCGCTTCCCGGCCTAGATCTGGCGCTTAATCAGATCTTATCTGCAGGACAGGACGTTCGTCACCAGCTGGCTCAGGACGGACTCTGGGGTGCGACGGATACATGCCGGAGTGCTTCAGGGCTCTGTTCTTGGGCCTATGCTGTTTAACATCTATACTCACGACATCCCTAGGGACCATGGGCGTCATGGAATCCTGTCCCTGTATGCAGACGACGCGGCGCTACTCTACCGCTCCTGGCAGGTGAACCTTGCTGCCGAGCGACTTCAGGAGGCCATCGATGATCTCATTAAATGGTATCGTCGATGGCGTATTGAGGTCAACGCCGGGAAGACGAAAGCCATCGTCTTCCAAACCAGCCGAAGAGCGCCGCCGGATGAGCGAATGTCGGTGGGTGGAGTCGTCCTTCCGTCGGAGTCCTCTATCTTGGTGTGTTGATGGATCGAAAGCTCACCTGGAAATCCCAGTGCGAGCGTGCCCGCGCCAAGGGCTTTGCGGCGCTGAGTCGACTTCAGCCGATTCTTCGCCCGCGAGTCCTATGCGCGGACACAAAGAGAAGACTGTACAGGGCGTGCGTGCTCCCAGCGATTACGTACGCATTACCGGGATGGTCTGGAGTGCCGAAGACGATGCTTGCTCGAGTCCAGGTAGTGCAGAATGCTGCACTTAGGAGTATACTGGGGCGGGGTCGCTACGAACCTACCTCCAGCATGCACCGCGACGGGAATCTGGAACCGCTAGAAGTCCTTCCAAAGGCACCGCAGGATTTCTTCGGAAAAGCAGTAGAGTCCGACTTTGCTGCCATCAGAAGAATCTCTGAAGCACAGGTCCAGACGTGGGATCGTCACAAACGACCAAGCGCCAGCCTGGACACCCCTGCATTACTTCCGCCAGGGAAAAAGCCAAGGTTGTGCTAATTAGATTTCCCTGACAACAACAGATCTGCCAAGAGAGAACGAAGAAGAAAACAAAACGTCTTCATAGTCAGCATGACTGGTAAGACGAATGGGGCACCTCTACTTAGAGGTAGCTTACAGAGGGTTTGGATGTAGTCGCCCTTCAAGAGACGTATCAGGCACCCAATCACCAATTCAACATACCCAACTATACCAAATATCGGCGAGACCGTCAAACTGCTCGTGGTTGAGGCATGCTCATCGCAGTAAAATCATTATCTAAATACAAAGCACTGAAAGGACATGCCCTTAGTACATTAGAATACGTCGGACTCCAAACACTCATAGGTGAACTTGACATCTATTCCGTTTACCAACCTTGTGGTAAAACTATTGTTTCTGACGAAATTCGTCCCTTATTCCCGACTGAGACGCGTGGTAGCCATCGGCGACTGGAATTCAAAATATACGGAATGGGGGTGCCGCTCCGCGAATAGTAATGGCCGGCGTTTGCATAACATTGTAAATTCCATCATGGTAGACGTTGACGCAGACGAACTGGAAACAGTTCGCCTCCTTGGCAGAAGGCGCCTTTTCCTCAATCACTATCCAAGACTCCTCAGACCGGCAGGACATCGACGTTCATGTCTTGGCCACCACGGAAGCAATGCGGGACGCGCATGCACTCGCAACGCTCCCGTACCCTCATCCTCCTCCTTCGAACGCCCTTCCTGACGACATCCTGCAGCTCATAAAACAGCGAAACAAGGCTCGCAGACAATGGGCGCGAACCAGGGATGGCGCCTATAAAAGGCGTTTTCTTACTCGGCGTAAACTTTTTCGCGACCTGCGTCAAACGCGAGATCAAAATACGGTTTAATGACAAGTGGAGAAATAAACTCGACAACATCTCCTTCGACGACAGTTCCCTTTCGAAGGTTGCTAAGCAACTAACCAAAAAGGCCGTCCTGACCAGCTCATCAGTCATAACCACCACTTGTATTTTGACGCAAACGACAAGGCAGAAATCCTCGCCAACGCGTTCCAGGGAACCATGCCTTTAAGAAACGACTGGCCAAAAACGGAGGACGAAGAGGCCGAAGCTGCAGCAAGTAGCCTAAGTTTCCTTCCGACTCCGCCGTTCAAACAAGTCACTGAGCCGGAGCTAAGGATGGCTATTCAATACTTAAACCCGAAAAAAGCCCTAAAAGTTGATGAAATTTCAAACGGGCATTTTAAGAACGCGCCACTGCCGGCCGTTCATCACTTGCTGGGCTTATTTAACTACCGTCTTTTCTCTTGCTATTTTCCAGATTCCTGGAAAATAGAAAAAGTGTGCCTGCTTCCCAAGCCAGGCAGACCCGACAATTCCTCTTAACCGCAGACCTATATCCTTACTTTCCTCTATCTCAAAACTTTGATTCAATTTTGAAAGCCCGCCTAGACCTCTTCCTACGGACCAATGACGTAATTAGGCCAGAACAAATGGGATTCCGGGAAGGACATTCTACTTCCCTTCAAATACTCAGACTGGCAGAGTATATCAGCCATTGATTGATTGTCATTCTCTGCTCAACCGTCGTTGAGGACGGACGTGCTTTTGGTCTGTGCGCCTTCTTTCCTTTGAAAGTTTCGTGCCGCCCTTGTGTTTTTCAAGTGCCGCCGTGCGGACGCTTTGTCCCCGCCGGAGCCGCCGCCCGCCCGACCGCCCAGGCAGGCCGGTCGCGTGCCACCACCTCCCCCTGCAGCGCACCCAGTCTGCGTGTCGCCTGCTTACCCAGGCCCCGTCGCCGCTCGGCCGTGGCCTTTCACTTTTCCCTCCCCTCCTTCCCCTCTTGTCCCGTTCAGCGGGCAAGTCTCCTCCGGTGTTGTGTTTTGACTATGACGAGTGAGCGCCTTTTCTAAGTATTATTTTTCGTTATGCGTGTTAAGCATATAACGAAGAAACACTTAGAAGTTCCGATTTTTCATCCCCGTGGTTGTCGGGATTCGAATATTAATCTCGGAACTCAATCCCTTCGTCGCCGAGCCATTTTACAATATATTCCTGCTTCCGAGGATGCAAACTCGCCTTCACGGATAACTACGGCTGTGTCCACTTCCGAGATGACTGCATCGACCGCTGAATCAGCTGTGGCAGCTGCGAGAGCTGCTCTTGCCGCCCTTTCCGTGAACGAGAGAGATGAGCTGCTCGCTGATCTCCGCTTCGCTTCGCCGCTACCGTATCCTTCCTTGACCAACGCCGCTTCTTCTTCTGCTCCACCGGATGCCGCAGCCCGTAGCGCGGCTTCCACTTTGCTCCAAGACACCGCTCCTGCGCCCGTGCCCATGAACGTCGCAGTAGGATTGGATTCTGATCCTCCGCTGAGTGACTCTCCTCTTACCGGTCAATCTTCTGACAATGTGAATTCGAAAAATGGCTTTTCCTATGTCAATGGTATTCCCCCAACCCCTGAAGACGGGTTCCAATTAGTAGCAAGTAAGCGTCGTCGCTCAATGGCATCAGGCGCGATTACCGCTGCTCCGCCGTCTTCAACGGCGGTTCAGAACCGGTTCACGCTTCTGAGTGAACCGATCACCAATTCCCCCGCTAGCGTCCCGGCCGCCTCACGACCGACACAGCAACCGTCCTCCGAAGCGACTCAGTCCCAAACTTCGCGCGCCGGTAGGATTCCTCCGTTTCGGCTTGCGGATATTTCGAAATGGGCTGAGCTACATGCTCTTATGCAACGAGCATGCTCCACTCCACCCATTTCCCACTCCACGGGCAGGTCATCGGCTGTAATAAAGTGCAGCAACATCGCGGATTATACCACGGTGAACGGAATTTTAAAGGAGCTGAACATCCCGTTCGTCACCTACCAGCTCCACGAAAATAAGCGAAAAGAATTCGCTCTTCGTGGCGTTTTTCCATCCGTCTCGGATGATGTAATCCTCGATAACCTTAATTCATTGGGTTTTCAGGTTATTTCCGTGCGCCGCATTTATTCTACTCGTCCATTAGACGCAGAGCGGAAGGGAAAAATCACCGCGGTTCCGAGTTATCCTACCAATACATGCCATGTTTCTTTCGCGAGCGATATTGACTCGGTGGCATTTCAAAACATCCACGCGCTCGGGGGACTCCGAGTCCAAATTACTCCCTCCCGCAAGTCGGGTGATCCGGTGCAATTTCATCGTTGCCAGCGCATCAGGCATACTAAAAATCCTTGCCATCTTAACCCAAACTGTGTTCGCTGCGGAGGCGCCCACTTAAGCTCCGCATGCGAAAAATCCAAGGAGACCCCCGCTACGTGCTTTCTTTGCCTTAAGGATCACCCCGCGAATTACCGCGGATGTGAAATTCATCGCGAGGCGAAGAGAAAGATTTTTGAACGCCGCGCGGCCTCGGGCCGAGCGATTCCCGCCGGAATCCCTCCCCCCCTCTCCCGTTCTTTCGCCTCAGCTGTGGACTCATCCTCGGCCTTCCCCGCCCTTTCTCGACCAAATGGTCTCTTTAACCCTAGCGACTCCGCTACCCCTCCTCCCCCGGCTTCCGCCTCGGCTCCGCCGCCCCCTTCTTCTAGCGCGAACCCAGATTGCACGGAACTCCTGCGCTGGTTTCGTTCCATCATGTTGGGTATCCAAATTCTCCCACAATGGAGGAGAAAAAATGTACATACTAGAACAGCTACTCAGTATGAACACATAATTGGCAGACGGGGATCTTAAGCACAAATTTAAAAATATTTTCAAGAATTTTAACGGCTTACACCACTAAAAACACAAACTTTTACACTACGCTACCACGCACCACATAGTCATTATCCTCTTACAGGGAACCTTTTTAAAATCACACGTTTCCTTTTACTCGGACCATTACATTACGCATAGATTGGACAGGAACACTCCAGGGGGAGGAGTAGCTGTTCTAGTTAAACGTGATTTATCCCATTCTCTTCTGGACGTACCCATATTGGCGAATATCGAGGCTCTAGGAATAAAAGTCCATACAACGCTCGGACACATTAACATTTATTCCATTTACAACAGTCCTAGTCGTTCACGTAAATTGAAGTAGTAGTAGTAGTTTTGAGAGTTTTAGGGTGCGTCGACAGTTAAGGTCATTTTGCACCACTCATTAAAATTAAAATTCCTCTTTACTTAGGAATAAATAAATACGATTAGATATAAATAAATAAATAATTGTTAAAATCAAAGGCCATTAAAATTATGAGATCAAAAACTATATCTGCCTCATTAAACCAGTTGCCCTTAAAAAATTTAAGACTCGATTTATGGACTCAGAGTCATCCCCTAAAATATTTTTTAAGTGTCCCCTTATCTTCAACATGTCTCTGGTCCCTTGGTATCTTCTACATTCCGTCAGGATATGTTTTATTGTAAGGGGTTGGAGGCACTCATTGCAGCGGGGCTGTTCTTTTACCTCCGCAAAGAGGTACGAATGAGTGAGGGAAGAGTGTCCAATTCTCGGGCGCGTAATCATGACCTCTTCCCTCCGAATTTTCCGGATGGAAGAGGACCATGGTGAAACGACCGGTTTTATTTCCCTGAGTTTATTATTTTGCAGAGACTGCCAAGCCTCCTTCCACTGTTGCAAGACCGAGTTCCGCAAGGCAGCCTTTACGTCCTCCATTAGAACAAGGTGGAGTCGGTCTCGGGTTTTCGAAGGGCATCCTTCGCTGCCTGGTCAGCTTTTTCGTTACCTCTTATGCCGACGTGACCAGGAGTCCATATAAAGGAGACCCTGTTCCCCTTTCTCTGAAGGGACAACAGGGTATAATGGATCTCCTGGACTATCGGGTGCACAGGTGCAAAGACCGATATAGATTTTAGGGCGCTCAACGAGTCGGTGCAAATGAGGAAAGAGCCATTGCTTTCTTTTATTTCTTCTAGGGCCGTCCTTATGGCTGACAGCTCGGCTGTGAAAATGCTGCATGAAGTGTGCAGTTTTTTCCTCACGACTCCATGGTAGTGGGACACGACCGCATAGGCACTTGACAACTCCGACTTTGACCCGTCGGTGTAGACGGGGACAAAGTCAGAAAGTGAGCTGAGGACGGCACTGAAGAGCTGCTGGTATTCAGAATCGGTCGTCTTGGCTTTCCGGCGTGCACTGGCAAATAGTTAAATATCCGGCATTGGCGCTAACCAAGGCGGATACTTAGCATAGGAGACGGGGCATATTTGAGGAAATGTAAAATTTACCTCAATAAAATCATTAAAACGAACGGCGAGGGGCAAAGTTGCCCTTCTCCGCCTGTTAAATAAGTCTAAAAACCGTTGGTTAAAAACTATGTTAAAACAAGGGTGGTTTGTCTCTGATAAAATTTTTCAGACATAGTTGCCCATTAAAATCATCCTGCGGGTTTCCAACGGAGGCTCCCCTGCGTCTGCAAGTAAGCTTAGGACTGGGCTTGTTCTAAATGCCCCGGTGGCCAACCGTATCCCAGCATTGTGGACACATTTAAGTGGTCTCAAGTAAGACTCTCGTCCTGAGGAATACACTATGGAACCATAGTCCAGTTTGGATCGCACCAAGCCTCTGTACAATAAAAGCATGGTGGTGCGGTCTGCTCCCCAAGTGGAGTGAGTTAAAAACTTTAAAACGTTGAGGGTTTGGCGACACCTCTCGCGTAACACGCGGATATGCTCCCGCCAGTTCAGCTTTTGGTCCAGGATCATGCAGAGAAAGCGGACGGACTCCACAAATGGAAGGACCCTAACCAACAGGGTTAAGGTCGGGGTAACGTGGTAACCGCGAACACGGTGAAAGTGCACGCATTTCGTTTTCTCCACGGAGAATCGAAATCCGTTCTTTCGCGACCACTCTCCAAGTTTGTTTAGAGTCACCTGGGCTTGCCTGGAAGCGTTTAACAGTCGTGTCGACCGGCAAAATATGGCTAGGTCGTCCACATAGAGCGATGCCATTACCGGGGCATTGATGCATTCCACCACGTCGTTGATGGCGATGGCAAATAACGTAACGCTCAGTACTGAACCCTGGGGTACCCCGTTCTCCTGTGTAAAAGTAGTAGTAGTTTTGGGTTTTAGGGTGCGTCAACAGCTAAGGTCATTTTGCACCACTCATTAAATATAAAACTAAAATTCCTTTTTACTTAGGAATAATAAATAAATAAATACGGTTAAATATAAATAAATAAATAATTGTTAAAATCAAAAGCATTAAAATTATGAGCTCCAAAGCTAAAGCTGCCCCATTAAACCGTTTGACCTTAAAAAACTTAGGACTCGGTTAATAGACCCAGAGTCATCCCCTAAAATATTTTTTAAGTCTCCCCTTATCTTCAACATGTCTCTGGCCCTTTGGTATCTTGTACATTCCGTCAGGATATGTTTTATCGTAAGGGGTTGGAAACACTCATTGCAGCGGGGCTGTTCTTTTACCTACGCAAAGAGGTACGAATGAGTGAGGGCAGAGTGTCCTATTCTCAGGCGCGTAATCATGACCTCTTCCCTCCGAATTTTCCGGATGGAAGAGGACCATGGTGAAACGACCGGTTTTATTGCCCTGAGTTTATTATTTTGCAGAGACTGCCAAGTCTCCTTCCACTGATGCAGGACCGAGTTCCGCAAGGCGGCCTTCACGTCCTCCATTGGGACCAAGGTGGAGTCGGTCTCGGGTTGTCGAAGGGCATCCTTCGCTGCCTGGTCAGCTTTTTCGTTGCCTCTTATGCCGGCGTGACCAGGAGTCCATATAAAGGAGACCCTGTTCCCCTTTCTCTGAAGGGACAACAGGGTATAATGGATCTCCTGGACTATCGGGTGCACAGGTGCAAAGACCGATAAAGATTTTAGGGCGCTCAACGAGTCGGTGCAGATGAGGAAAGAGCCATTGCTTTCTTTTATTTCTCCTAGGGCCGTCCTTATGGCTGACAGCTCGGCTGTAAAAATGCTGCAAGAAGTGTGCAGTTTTTTCCTCACGACTCCATGGTAGTGGGACACGACTGCATAGGCACACGCAGATTCTGACTTTGACACGTCGGTGTAGACTGGGACAAAGTCAGAAAGTGAGCTGAGGACGGCACTGAAGAGCTGCTGGTATTCGGAATCGGTCGTTTTGGCTTTGCGGCGTGCACTGGCAATGAGTTTAATATCCGGCATTGGTGTTAACCAAGGCGGATACTTAGCATAGGAGACGGGGCATATTTGAGGAAATGTAAAATTTACCTCATTAATAAAATCATTAAAACGAACGGCAAAGGGTCTAGTTGCCCTTCTCCGCCTGTTAAATAAGTCTAAAAACCGTTGGTTAAAAACTATGTTAAAACAAGGGTGGATTGTCTCTGATAAAATTTTACAGGCATAGTTGCCCATTAAAATCATCCTGCGGGTTTCCAACGGAGGCTCCCCTGCGTCTGCAAGTAGGCTTGGGACTGGGCTTGTTCTAAATGCCCCGGTGGCCAACCGTATCCCAGCATTGTGGACACATGTGAGTGGTCTCAAGTAAGACTCTCGTCCTGAGGAATAAACTATGGAACCATAGTCCAATTTGGATCGCACCAAGCCTCTGTACAATAAAAGCATGGTGGTGCGGTCTGCTCCCCAAGTGGAGTGAGTTAAAAACTTTAAAACGTTGAGGGTTTGGCGACACCTCTCGCGTAACACGCGGATATGCTCCCGCCAGTTCAGCTTTTGGTCCAGGATCATGCCGAGAAAGCGGACGGACTCCACAAATGGAAGAATCCTACCCAACAGGGTTAGGGTCGGGGTAACGTGGTAACCGCGAAGACGGTGAAAGTGCACGCATTTCGTTTTCTCCATGGAGAAACGAAATCCGTTCTTTCGCGACCACTCTCCCAGTTTGTTTAGAGTCACCTGGGCTTGCCTGGAAGCGTTTGGCAGTCGTGTCGACCGGCAAAATATGGCTAGGTCGTCCACATAGAGCGATGCCATCACCGGGGCATTGATGCATTCCACCACGTCGTTGATGGCGATGGCAAATAACGTCACGCTCAGTACTGAACCCTGGGGTACCCCGTTCTCCTGTGTAAAAGATCGGGATAAGTGCTTCCCAGTCCTTACTTTAAAAAGGCGGTTAGTTAAAAAATTTCTGATAAATAGGGCCATGTTGCCTCTAAATCCCCACTTGTGGAGCGTGTTGAGGATTCTCCATCGCCACACACTATCATAGGCCTTCTCCAGGTCGAAGAAGACTGCTATGACGTGTTGACGGTGGAGAAAGGCTTCCTGGATGAAGTTCTCAGTGCGCACCAGATGGTCTGTCGTGGACCTGCCACGCCGAAAGCCGCACTGAGCGTCGGAGAGCAGGTGTCGACTCTCCAAGCACCACATGAGACGTCGGTTTACCATCCGTTCCATCACCTTGCACAGGCAGCTGGTGAGAGATATGGGACGGTAGTTGTTCGGGTCATTTTGGTCCTTGCCCTGTTTTGGGATTGGTATCACGATGGACTCTCGCCAGGCATTTGGAAAACTGCCCTCGTTCCAAAGTTGGTTGAGGGTATTTAGGACCTCCCGAATCGCAGTTTCCGGAATGTTCCGGAGAAATGCGTTGTGGATTTCGTCCGCCCCTGGCGAGGTGTAATGGGAGTCTTCGATGGCGGATTTAAGCTCCCAGGACGTGTAAGGCTCATTGTAATATTCCCGTGTAGGACCTGCACCAAATTTGAGAGGGACTCTCTCGCATCGCCTCTTCCTGTACACAAAGTCCGCGGTATAGCCCTCGTCACTGTTATTGACCGCGAACTGACTGGCAAATATGTTGCTTATTTCGGCAGGTGAAGTAACCACCCGGCCAACAACAAGCAATGGCGAGATGACAAATGAGCCTTTGGACCCGGAGATTTTCTTGACTTTGTCCCATACCTGACCAAGTGGCGTGCGATGGATGATGGTAGAGACGTTTTCTATCCAGGAAGCCCTCTTGACCTCCTTGACGGCCCTTCGAGCTCGCGCTCTCAGGCGGCGGTACGATGCCAGATTAGTTGCCGTGGGATATTTTTTAAAAATAGTCAATGCGTTTTTCCTCGCCCGAATCGCCCTGTCGCATTCCCCGTTCCACCAAGGGAAAGGAGCTCGATTAATATTCCCGGACGCACGAGGGATACTTTTGGTAGCTGCCGCCAAGAGCGTTGAACTTAGTTTATCGACGTTGTGCAACGTGTCGAAACTTGCGTCGTGTTTATATGTAAACGTACGCTTCAAAGTGGCCAGCCTGCACAGTTAATACGCCACTTTTCCGGAGGTTTTGAAATGGTGGGCGAAGAGTCTTCTTTAACGAGTAGAAGAGGAAAATGGTCACTCCCAAAGAGATCGTTGTGGGTGGACATTTTCACCTTTGGGGCTAGACTTCTCGAGCATAGACAAAGATCTATTGCTGAGAATTCCCCATTAAAGCTGTTAAAGCGGGTTTTTTCGCCGCTATTTAATAAAAACAGGTTAAAATCCTCAAATGAGTTGGATAAAATTCGACCTCTCCTATTGCTTTGGGTTTCTGGACCTCCCCAGAGAGGATCATGGGCATTAAAATCTCCCATCAAAATGAACGGCTGAGGAAGCTGGTGGACAAGGGCTTCAAGGTTCAGGCGGGTCACCGGTGCACCCTCCGGCAGATACACGTTGCATAACGTCATCCTCTCAGGGGTGTGCACCGTGACAGCGACGGCCTGGAGTAGTAGTTTTAGAAGTTTGTAGGGTGCGTCGACAGCTATGGTCATTTTGCACCACTGTCATAACGTAAAACTTATGTTCCTTTTAAACTAGGAATAAGTAAACAAATAAATACGAATAAATATATAAATAAATAATATAAACAAAAAAAAAGGAAATTGCTAAAATCAAAAGCATTAAAATTATGAGCTCCAAAGCTAAAGCTGCCCCATTAAACCAGTATACCTTAAAAAACTTAAGACTCGGTTTATAGACCCAGAGTCATCCCCTAAAATATTTCTTAAGTCTCCCATTATCTTCAACATGTCTCTGGCCCTTTGGTATGTTGTACATTCCGTCAGGATATGTTTTATCGTCAGGGGTTGGAAACACTCATTGCAGCGGGGCTGTTCTTTTACCTCCGCAAAGAGGTACGAATGAGTGAGGGCAGAGTGTCCTATTCTCAGGCGCGTAATCATGACCTCTTCCCTCCGAATTTTCCGGATGGAAGAGGACCATGGTGAAACGACCGGTTTTATTGCCCTGAGTTTATTATTTTGCAGAGACTGCCAAGTCTCCTTCCACTGATTCAGGACCGAGTTCCGCAAGGCGGCCTTTACGTCCTCCATTGGAACCAAGGTGGAGTCGGTCTCGGGTTGTCGAAGGGCATCCTTCGCTGCCTGGTCAGCTTTTTCGTTACCTCTTATGCCGACGTGACCAGGAGTCCATATAAAGGAGACCCTGTTCCCCTTTCTCTGAAGGGACAACAGGGTATAATGGATCTCCTGGACTATCGGGTGCTCAGGTGCAAAGACCGATAAAGATTTTAGGGCGCTCAACGAGTCGGTGCAGATGAGGAAAGAGCCATTGCTTTCTTTTATTTCTCCTAGGGCCGTCCTTATGGCTGACAGCTCGGCTGTAAAAATGCTGCAAGAAGTGTGCAGTTTTTTCCTCACGACTCCATGGTAGTGGGACACGACTGCATAGGCACACGCAGATTCTGACTTTGACACGTCGGTGTAGACTGGGACAAAGTCAGAAAGTGAGCTGAGGACGGCACTGAAGAGCTGCTGGTATTCGGAATCGGTCGTTTTGGCTTTGCGGCGTGCACTGGCAATGAGTTTAATATCCGGCATTGGTGTTAACCAAGGCGGATACTTAGCATAGGAGACGGGGCATATTTGAGGAAATGTAAAATTTACCTCATTAATAAAATCATTAAAACGAACGGCAAAGGGTCTAGTTGCCCTTCTCCGCCTGTTAAATAAGTCTAAAAACCGTTGGTTAAAAACTATGTTAAAACAAGGGTGGATTGTCTCTGATAAAATTTTACAGGCATAGTTGCCCATTAAAATCATCCTGCGGGTTTCCAACGGAGGCTCCCCTGCGTCTGCAAGTAGGCTTGGGACTGGGCTTGTTCTAAATGCCCCGGTGGCCAACCGTATCCCAGCATTGTGGACACATGTGAGTGGTCTCAAGTAAGACTCTCGTCCTGAGGAATAAACTATGGAACCATAGTCCAATTTGGATCGCACCAAGCCTCTGTACAATAAAAGCATGGTGGTGCGGTCTGCTCCCCAAGTGGAGTGAGTTAAAAACTTTAAAACGTTGAGGGTTTGGCGACACCTCTCGCGTAACACGCGGATATGCTCCCGCCAGTTCAGCTTTTGGTCCAGGATCATGCCGAGAAAGCGGACGGACTCCACAAATGGAAGAATCCTACCCAACAGGGTTAGGGTCGGGGTAACGTGGTAACCGCGAAGACGGTGAAAGTGCACGCATTTCGTTTTATCCATGGAGAAACGAAATCCGTTCTTTCGCGACCACTCTCCCAGTTTGTTTAGAGTCACCTGGGCTTGCCTGGAAGCGTTTGGCAGTCGTGTCGACCGGCAAAATATGGCTAGGTCGTCCACATAGAGCGATGCCATCACCGGGGCATTGATGCATTCCACCACGTCGTTGATGGCGATGGCAAATAACGTCACGCTCAGTACTGAACCCTGGGGTACCCCGTTCTCCTGTGTAAAAGATCGGGATAAGTGCTTCCCAGTCCTTACTTTAAAAAGGCGGTTAGTTAAAAAATTTCTGATAAATAGGGCCATGTTGCCTCTAAATCCCCACTTGTGGAGCGTGTTGAGGATTCTCCATCGCCACACACTATCATAGGCCTTCTCCAGGTCGAAGAAGACTGCTATGACGTGTTGACGGTGGAGAAAGGCTTCCTGGATGAAGTTCTCAGTGCGCACCAGATGGTCTGTCGTGGACCTGCCACGCCGAAAGCCGCACTGAGCGTCGGAGAGCAGGTGTCGACTCTCCAAGCACCACATGAGACGTCGGTTTACCATCCGTTCCATCACCTTGCACAGGCAGCTGGTGAGAGATATGGGACGGTAGTTGTTCGGGTCATTTTGGTCCTTGCCCTGTTTTGGGATTGGTATCACGATGGACTCTCGCCAGGCATTTGGAAAACTGCCCTCGTTCCAAAGTTGGTTGAGGGTATTTAGGACCTCCCGAATCGCAGTTTCCGGAATGTTCCGGAGAAATGCGTTGTGGATTTCGTCCGCCCCTGGCGAGGTGTAATGGGAGTCTTCGATGGCGGATTTAAGCTCCCAGGACGTGTAAGGCTCATTGTAATATTCCCGTGTAGGACCTGCACCAAATTTGAGAGGGACTCTCTCGCATCGCCTCTTCCTGTACACAAAGTCCGCGGTATAGCCCTCGTCACTGTTATTGACCGCGAACTGACTGGCAAATATGTTGCTTATTTCGGCAGGTGAAGTAACCACCCGGCCAACAACAAGCAATGGCGAGATGACAAATGAGCCTTTGGACCCGGAGATTTTCTTGACTTTGTCCCATACCTGACCAAGTGGCGTGCGATGGATGATGGTAGAGACGTTTTCTATCCAGGAAGCCCTCTTGACCTCCTTGACGGCCCTTCGAGCTCGCGCTCTCAGGCGGCGGTACGATGCCAGATTAGTTGCCGTGGGATATTTTTTAAAAATAGTCAATGCGTTTTTCCTCGCCCGAATCGCCCTGTCGCATTCCCCGTTCCACCAAGGGAAAGGAGCTCGATTAATATTCCCGGACGCACGAGGGATACTTTTGGTAGCTGCCGCCAAGAGCGTTGAACTTAGTTTATCGACGTTGTGCAACGTGTCGAAACTTGCGTCGTGTTTATATGTAAACGTACGCTTCAAAGTGGCCAGCCTGCACAGTTAATACGCCACTTTTCCGGAGGTTTTGAAATGGTGGGCGAAGAGTCTTCTTTAACGAGTAGAAGAGGAAAATGGTCACTCCCAAAGAGATCGTTGTGGGTGGACATTTTCACCTTTGGGGCTAGACTTCTCGAGCATAGACAAAGATCTATTGCTGAGAATTCCCCATTAAAGCTGTTAAAACGGGTTTTTTCGCCGCTATTTAATAAAAACAGGTTAAAATCCTCAAATGAGTTGGATAAAATTCGACCTCTCCTATTGCTTTGGGTTTCTGGACCTCCCCAGAGAGGATCATGGGCATTAAAATCTCCCATCAAAATGAACGGCTGAGGAAGCTGGTGGACAAGGGCTTCAAGGTTCAGGCGGGTCACCGGTGCACCCTCCGGCAGATACACGTTGCATAACGTCATCCTCTCAGGGGTGTGCACCGTGACAGCGACGGCCTGGAGTAGTAGTTTTAGAAGTTTGTAGGGTGCGTCGACAGCTATGGTCATTTTGCACCACTGTCATAACGTAAAACTTATGTTCCTTTTAAACTAGGAATAAGTAAACAAATAAATACGAATAAATATATAAATAAATAATATAAACAAAAAAAAGGAAAATGCTAAAATCAAAAGCATTAAAATTATGAGCTCCAAAGCTAAAGCTGCCCCATTAAACCAGTATACCTTAAAAAACTTAAGACTCGGTTTATAGACCCAGAGTCATCCCCTAAAATATTTCTTAAGTCTCCCATTATCTTCAAAATGTCTCTGGCCCTTTGGTATGTTGTACATTCCGTCAGGATATGTTTTATCGTCAGGGGTTGGAAACACTCATTGCAGCGGGGCTGTTCTTTTACCTCCGCAAAGAGGTACGAATGAGTGAGGGCAGAGTGTCCTATTCTCAGGCGCGTAATCATGACCTCTTCCCTCCGAATTTTCCGGATGGAAGAGGACCATGGTGAAACGACCGGTTTTATTGCCCTGAGTTTATTATTTTGCAGAGACTGCCAAGTCTCCTTCCACTGATTCAGGACCGAGTTCCGCAAGGCGGCCTTTACGTCCTCCATTGGAACCAAGGTGGAGTCGGTCTCGGGTTGTCGAAGGGCATCCTTCGCTGCCTGGTCAGCTTTTTCGTTACCTCTTATGCCGACGTGACCAGGAGTCCATATAAAGGAGACCCTGTTCCCCTTTCTCTGAAGGGACAACAGGGTATAATGGATCTCCTGGACTATCGGGTGCACAGGTGCAAAGACCAATAAAGATTTCAGGGCGCTCAACGAGTCTGTGCAGATAAGGAAAGAGCCATTGCTTTCTTTTATTTCTCCTAGGGCCGTCCTTATGGCTG